>NC_086380.1:80382842-80675551 GCF_036588685.1 Mytilus trossulus | reverse complement strand
TTGTCATTATGGAGTATATGCTTAAATAAAAAATGCATATCATTTCCGGATGGATAACTCCTCCCACAGTTTGAATGCTAGGAAGTCTTCAGTTTTATGACTATTTAAACATATATACTGAAGATGTGCATGTGGAATAGTAGACAATAAGAACATATTATGATTCAGGTTATTTTCCCTTTGAATTTATTTGCCTCAATGTACTACTGCAACAGTTTTTCACCAACAACAGAATTTCATGAAACCTTTTAGATTATAAGGACATACTATGTAGACGTGCATATCGACAGGAAATTACGATTTATGTTTTTTTCTTATACAATTTTTAAGGTATTTTGATTTAAAATTAAATTTACATCTGCGGGGGCACAACAATATCTGAAATAAAGTCTCATATTTACTTTGTTATAATACAGTTACCTCAGAATGGAGTGTGTGTGTGTGGGGGGGGGGGGGGAGCAACACTTTGTCTAGATTAATTTTTAGATCATTTATAATATGTTTTGGAGTTAAGTGTGACGTCCATTTTCACTGGACTAGTACACAATTCTATTTAGGGGTCAGCTGAACCCCGCCTCCGGGTGCTGGATTTTCTCGCTGCGTTGAAGACACGGTATTGGTGGCCTTCGGCTGTTTTATATTCTTTGGTCAGGTTGATGTCTCTTTGACATTTTCCCCATTTCCATTCTCAATTTTATCAACTTGATGATCAGTCTAAGACAAGCAAACTATGAAATATCATTGTGTGATCTCATGTGTTTGATATTAATTATTTGCTTTGTCACATTTTCGTATTTTTCTGCTGAAACGCGTTTAATAAATATATTGGAGAGGTGTTTATAACTTCTGACAGGTTTAAAGAATATATTGTTATTTTAGGGTAGATAAGAATTAACTGAACGTCTACTTGCAAACACTTCATGCATACATGTATCAAACATCAATTAAAAGAATGTATTTCAATCAAGAAGCTGTCACAGTAATTTTTGCCAAAAAAAAATAGAAACATAAACATAATCCATAGTTATTTTATTTATAGTAGGCAGCCATCTTTGTTGGTTAGTTGAACAATATCATCCAATTGTAAAAGAGACCACACAAAAGGGACCAAATAAGCATCTGCTACTTGTATACAATCGGCTATTTGCATGTGCCTGTAATTGTTTTTACCGCGATTTGTCATATCTAGGCCTTTAAAATTTATAGCTTATTCAACGTTATGAGTTTTTCTCGTTGTTGGATGACGTACGGTGACCTATAATTCGTTAACTTCTGCACCATTTTGTCTCCGAAAGGGAGTTGTCTCGTTGGCATTCATACTACATATATGTACATCTTCTCGTCTTTATATTTACTATTATGCACCCTATCCCACATGATTATCGGATATACCCAAAATATATCCTTCTGTCGGATTGCTTTCATTGATCTTTATTATTATTTCTATCGGATTTTTTTGTGACAGGGTATTGTCAAATAATGTCACGAAAAAGTTGCTATTTCAATTTAAAAAAAATATTGAAAACTCAGATACCTTGACTGATAGAATTACAACTTTGACGGACTGTGTATTATGCCATTACACTTACACAATTGCATATTTGTAATTGTCCCTCTGTAACTCCTTGTGCCGTAGGAACTACAATCGATCTCAGTTCTGTTAAATAAAGTGCGATCTACACCATCCGTAAAAAGTATCTTAAATGTTAACTTGGCTTGCCATACTTGATGAAATGCGGACGTGAAAGAAAGCACTCTTCATCAACTCGTCAATGGAGGTGTTTTTTCGTCATTTAGCATGTGAAGAAGGTTGTCCTAAATCAACAACATAACTGACAGGATTTTTAAAGAAATCATTATGATCTGGATATGTGGAAAACGGGGGTAAAATCATGAAAATCACGGCCATGAATCGGATGCATTCTGATTGAGGACCGAAGACAATTCAGATCACTGACGTTATTTCTGGATCTTTCTGTGTTTACAGAACAACCAAATGTTGCATGATAAATATATTTCAAGTGAAATGCAAATTTTGATTATTACAAAATGTACCCATAACCATTTCATGGTAAACAGGGACCAAACGGGCAAACAAATTGGCAATGCTGCAGATTCTCAGGGCATTACTTAACTTTTCACTGAAACTATTGATTTAAATTTGAATCAAATGATTCACTTGCCCTAAAAATTTATAAAGCAACTGAAAAAAATAACTCTTGAATAATAAATATGAAAAATCTCATTTCAAGACTTGGATTTCATTTTATTAATCTAAATCCTATTGATATTAAGATGTATTTAAAACCCATTCAAGAGAGAATCAATGATATAGCCTTCCAAAAGCAAGAAACTGACATCAATCAAAATAAAAAAAATAACTTTTTTAATATACTTTATAAACCAAATAAAAGACCCTCGTATGTTGATCAATGCAAATCCAGAAGTGATAGATCAACATTATGTAAATTGAGGTTAAGTGCTCATACTTTATCTATTGAAAGAGGGCGATATCTAAAAATACCAAAGCAGAGTAGGGTATGTCTTTGCTGCAACAATGGAGACATTGAAGATGAACTTCACTTTCTTTTAAAATGTTCCTCCTATAAATATGTGAGAGATAACCTTATTAAAAAATCAAATAATGTTCTATTGAACAACAAATGTCCTTCCTTATCATATAACTTGCTTATATCAATTCTAAATAGTATTCCCAAACAATATTAAAAACTGTTGTCAACTATTTGAATGAATGCTTGTTGGTAAGAAACTCATTATTAAAAGATACTTGATTTCTGTAATAATGTATATGCTTCTCATTTTTTTTTTTATATATTTCTCTCATAATTATCCACTGTCACTCCTTCATTGTATATATGTTATTGTAGTTAGTCTTTAATTCGTTGCCATAACCATTTATTGTCACTGTGTTAGTGCTAATAAAGTTATCTTATCTTATCTTATCTTTAAGAACATTTCATTATAAACTGGAAACAAAACTAAAATATGAATATGATTCCATAAAAAATATGAACATGTTATAAGATATTTATTCAATAATTATTGGTACCCAAACACTGTTTAAAAGAAGAATGTTATGATTTAATGCAAACAGGAAAGTTATAGAGGCCCTGATTTACAATGCATTGTGGGAAACACTTGCTAACTACCCAAACTTAATCATATGATTAAAAATTAATCGCATGTTTAGTAAATACAATGATTAAAATAAGTTGAACAACGAAATTTAATCATTGCATTTACTAATCATTCGATTAACTTTTAACGACTGATTAAAATTAATCATATGATTAGTTTAATCACAAGTTAAATAACAGACCCCAGATCATTTTCTGCATATACCTCTTCCTTCACACTTAAAGGAGATTTTGGTTACATGACTGCGTTGGTTCCGAGAAACCCTTCGTATCAATGAGAAATAGAAGGAATGATACAGTATGTATATGGGTCACAATGTGGACGTTATTGCTGGGAGCGTAGTAAGATTGGTGTCTTGTGAGACTGGGGCTTAGAAAAATGTCTAGAAATATTCAACATAATATAAATTCAACATACTTGTCATATTATATTTATATTGCATTTAAGAGCGATTACAATGAGATGTTTATTGCATTACCATGTCATAACGACATTCTTCTCATCGAATATATGTATCGGAAACAGTGTCCGAATTGAGACATTATAGGCCATAGTTTGATTTGTTATGCTCACACAAAACTGTCAAAGTTATTTACACAATCTGTTTTGGTTTATTTTCTGGTTTTGGATATTCACACAGTTGAGGAGCAAAATAGTTTAAGAAATTTTAAGGGAGCTCGCTTGTCAGTTTCAAAATAATTAACTTTTCAAAACACTAGTTTATATTGAAAGGGGATTATTTAAGTAATCCAAAAAGCAAAAATATATATAGGTTCCCGTGCTTGTTTTTGAGATATTAGGCATTGAAATTTTTGCGGGAAATATCCTTTTTGGACTTTTCATAGCTTTATCATTGACAAGTTTAAGTTCTCAAAAAACATAAACTTTTACAGATGGCTTATCATTATACATGTAAAAGATTAACAAAGCGAAAAACGGGGATCACCGGGCAGATTTTTCAAGGCATTCAAATGAATTATACCAGAGGATTCCGAAAATCTGACAAAAAATCAAAAACATGACAAGCCAGCTCCCTTAAAGCAGTACACCTAGATAAATATTAACATAGAACAGAAGAAGTAAACGAAAGATTGGACAACACTTTATGATGAATCGAAAAATAGCTATCGTATGTTCAACAGACAAGTTCTTAATTGTTTGAAATGATATAATGCTCCTAACAGGTTTTTCCGATTGAAATAATGTTGTTTTTTTGTTTTGTTTTTTCAGTTGCCTTGTTAGCATGGGCCTCGGGTAAATCCGGAAGCAAAATATTCATTTCAATGCTGTAAAATTTAGCATAGGAATACAAAACATATCTTCGTTCAGAAATAGTGGCGAATTTGTTTGCGAGAAAGAAGGTGTATACATGATGGTGACTACTGTTGCATCAAGGGATCATTATGCCAACTTCTGTATCTATCTAAATGGTGGAATTGTTTCATGCGCAGAAATTGGAGAACACTCTGGCGATTCGCTATGGCATAGCGGAACGTCATCAGCAGCTCTATTTCTACATGTGAATGATAGGATTTCGGTTCAAACTAGCTATAATATAGAAAAAAAATCATGGACCCATCTTACAATAATAAAAATAAAATAGTGATTAGTGTGTAATGCTAAACAAATTGTGAACAATTTGGAAAATAGTATGGCGTTCATTATCACTGGACTAGTATATATTTGTTTAGGGGCAAGCTGAAGGACGCCTCCGGTCGCGGGAATTTCTCGCTACATTGAAGACCTGTTGGTGATCTTGTGCTAGGGATTTTGTCTCGTTGATACATTCCCCATTTCCATTCAATTTTTTTAATAATACTTGATATTTAAAGTTACCTTTTATTTACATTTATTTTTCTTCGCTTAAATACTTTTAATGTATTTATTTGACTTGAATATTTTAATGTAACAATAAGTTAAAAAAAAATACTTTCCATTTTTCTTATTTCTTTTTTAGAAAGATATTTACAAACATCCTATTATTTGAAACTGTAACATTAAGTTAGTGAACGTCAAGAGTCGGTGATTTAAGGGTTCGATGATTCCTTCAGAATATTCTCATTGCTTGAAGTTTAATTGGTTTAAATGAATTGATCAAATGATTTTGCACGATTCTTTATTTAATTTTTTAGTTCGGTAAATTTTAACACATATAAAGTAAGATAAAAAGGATAGCCACATGTTAATTGAACCCATAGTAAGATTGTGTTAATATAAGCAAAACCTTGGTTTTTTTCGATAAATAAAACAAAATAAGATAACTAAAGGCTCCAAGGAGCCTGTGGTGCTCACCTGATATTTGTGTTTACAATAAATGAATGAGACAAGGCAACAGAAATACTTTTTGAAAGAAATCTGTATGGATCAAACGTTTCGTTTGATTTTAACTGCTTTTAACCAATTAATCATTTTCAGGTCTTAAGGTTTAACACACATTTGAAGTAATGTCATTTTTAAATATTGTTTGTATATCATACCTGGTAAATAAACTTATCAAAGATACCAGGACTAAATTTAGTGTATACGCCAGCCGCGCGTGTCGTCTACAAAAGACTCATCAGTGACGCTCGAATCCAAAAAAGTTAAAAAGGCCAAATAAAGTACGAAGTTGAAGATCATTAAAATCCAAAAGTCCTTAAAGTTTTGCCAAATGATCATCATAGAAAAGTTAATTGATTTTGCTATGTGTAATTACAAATTTCTTAATTGGTTGTCACAGCAAAATTACAGATCATTATTGAGACTGACAACAAAATTGTGTCAATATTTTTGTAGATTATTTTTCCTCGACCAAAGAGCCCAAGATTAGCATCTTTTAAAGTGGTGACCTGACCTTTAATATAGATTTAAAATGCAAAGGTATTACTATAGTCGTAGATGTAGATTCAGAGGTGAAGATTTTTGTTAAACATTTACTATACAGGGCAATTACTCCTTAAGAGAACAATTGTTAATTTTAATCTTGTTGACTCATTTGTAATCTTACTTTTCTAAACATTATTGCTAGTTAAAGTGCATCTCTATCTATAATAATGTTTGAGATAACAACTAATACTGCGATTTTTTCTTAAAATTACAAATTCAGGGTCAGAAACCCAATAACTGGTATAAGGTCAGGGCAGATAGATCTAAACTTGATGAACATTTTTACTCTTGTCACATTTACTCTGAATGCATTTTACCCCCTATTTTCTAAATCAGGTCGACAGGCCAAGGAGTTTCAGAGGAGAAGTTTTTTTTTAAGTTAGAAAAGTAAAGCTCACTTGGCCCTATAGGGCTATATATGAGCTCAAAAGGGGTTTATATACAAGCCTGGTATTCTTTTTTCAATACCAAGAATGTCAGTACATTTGCAAAATTTTTCGTTGTGGTAAAACTTGCATATCATGCGTCAAAGTATATTTGATTTAGTCGTTTTCCTGTGAAATTCCATTGATACAGTTAAAGGTAATGGAATTAATGCAATTTCAGTTTGATTTTAAGATTCAGTGATATAGATACAATGGATAAGCGTTGATTCTTGAAAAAGAAACCAAGAACCCGGAGGTCGAATGGTTTGTTTTTCATGAATCAACGCTTATCCATTGTATCTATAATTTAACCTATTGTGTTAATGTCTTGTAAAAATTAACGCCTATTCTTAATTAGTAGGTGTTGTAAGGGTTTATTCCTTGAATGCCAACATCCTTTGTTCTCCCGACAATTTACCTGTAAAATTATGTTGGCGTTCAAGGAATAGGTGCAAGTAGTTATCACAACAAAAGTGCATGCTTATCAAAACAATCATTCTAATTAAACAAATAGGTAAATACATGTAGCTGAATCTAGTTCATGTTTGTTAAGTTGTTAAAAATCATATTTTGTTGCTCCTGCTTGAACAAATATGGATTCTCTTAAAATGTATCTTTCAAAAGTGTTGCATCACAAAGTCAGGACTTTAAGGATTCCAGTTTGCACAAATTCTACAATAGACTCTTTGGACTATGAAGTTGGTTTTTTTTTCTATAGTTGTGTGTGCTGTAATATCCTACCATATTACTGTTTAAATTTCTTGAAACTTTGTTATGTGTTAGATTACTATTTTGTTTTATTTTTTCATTTTGTTCAGGATATTTGTTCTTGGTTATACAATCACACCCTTTTTTTATTGTATGTGATTCCTAAAAAAAATTTGTTTGTCATGTTCCCACAACTCATCTGAATTCTTTTTACCATATTTCATGAAATTTCTTGAAACTTTTGTAGAGTTTCCTGTTTAAAAGTTATCAAATTAACTTTTTTTTTTAAATTTCATTAATTGTACAACTAAAATCTTCATAAAGTTTATATTAACTTATAAACTATTTAAATTGATATGGAACTAAACAAATCCCTTATATCCTTTATTTAGTTTGAAATTATTGTATTAAACTAAAATGTGATTATTTTTTTTAATATTTCTTATGTTGTTAACATATATTTATTCCAAACATATTTTTTTGATAAAAAGTAATAAAACGTTTTAATTTTCTTTATTTCTTTAAAATTCATAATAATTTTAACCCTAAAATCTTCTATTTTTCCTTATGAGAAAGTGATAAGATGTTGCATTTCTATAAAGTTCATTTAATAATTATTTTTAACAGTTAAATACTTATAAAAACACCCATTGTTATTATATAAACATCTATTGAAATATTTTTGTTGGCATTCAAGGAATAGGTACCATATAAAATGTTGGCATTCGAGGAAGACACCGTTGTAAGTCAGTTTAAATAAACATGTCAAACGATCCATTACAATAAATTAAATATCACAAATAAATGTTAAAAAATAAAAATACATTATGACACAACATGTCTGCCTTTTAAGATCTTCATATTGTCAGGCATCTGAATATTCTCTGTTCATACAAAATAAAAGAAAGATACCAAAGAGACAGTCAAACTCATAAATCTAAAATAAACTGACAACGCCATGGCTAAAAATGAAAAAGACAAACAGAAAAACAATATTCCACATGACACAACATAGAAAACTAAAGAATAAACAACACGAACCCCAACAAAAACTATGGGTGATCTCAGATACTCCGGAAGGGTAAGCAGATCCTGCTGCACATGTGACACCCGTTGTGTTGTTTATGTAATTACAAATCCGGTAAAAAGTCTAATTCGGTAGGTCACATTCCTGAAAGGGTAGGGGATTGTAGTTACGACGTAAGGAACATATCCGATATCATTTGTGAAACGGTTATTCCATAACGGTCAACCAACTTGTGATGGCGTCCGTAAAATTTACGGGAGAATGATTTCAACTTCACCATTTGTAACTCTTGGTTAAATAGCTTCCTTGTGAGCAGTAACCCTCTATCAAGAAAGTCATGATAGGAAATGACAGCACGGGAATATCGTATCAATTGGGAGATATTTGAACTCTTTTCTATTAAAATTTAAAAGTGAAATTGAGAACGTGTCAAATGGACAACAACCCGACAAAGAAGATAATATATATTGTGCTTATAATAAGTGCGTTTCCGACATTTTTAACACGAGGTTTATTCTAGGCATATAACGATTTTCTAGCATAGGCATTTGCGAATTAACATTTGTAAAGTGATGTAGTAAAACAGATGAAATCATATTGTATTAATTCATAAAAATAATAATGGACTACGAGAATGTAATCATTTTTATTTCAAACATGTGGAATATAAAAAAAAGAACAGAAGATAAGGTATGATTGCAAATGAGACAACTCTTCACAGGAGACCAACATAACACAGAAATTAACAACTATAGGTCACCGTACGGCCTTCAACAATGATCATAGCCCATATCGCATAATCAGCCATAAAAGGCCCCGAAATGACCATGTAAAACAATTCAAACGAGAAAACTAACGGCTTATTTATGTAAGAATTGAACAATAAAAACCAATGAATTACAGGCTCATGACTTGGGACAGGCACATACATTCATAATGTGGCGGGGTCAAAAATGTTAGCGGTACCCATACCCCCTAACCTGTGACAGTGGTATAACAGTACAACATAAGAACGAACTATAACAATCAATTGAAAAAGCCTGAACTCATCAGATGGACAAAAATACAAGTGGACGTGGAATATCCAAAAGAGGGACCAAAGATACCAAAGGGACAGTCAAACTCGTAAATCTAAAACAAACTGACAACGCCATGGCTAAAAATGAAAAAGACAAACAGAAAAACAATAGTACACATGACACAACATAGAAAACATAAGAATAAACAACACGAACCCCACTAAAAACTAGGGGTGATCTCAGGTGCTCCGCAACATGTATCCGATAATAAACGACCAATTCAAACTCGCTTTTATTAAACAAAATATCCACAATAATATAC
The DNA here is from genome assembly GCF_036588685.1 of Mytilus trossulus. Taxonomy (NCBI): domain Eukaryota; kingdom Metazoa; phylum Mollusca; class Bivalvia; order Mytilida; family Mytilidae; genus Mytilus; species Mytilus trossulus. The sequence continues at coordinate 80,666,026 of NC_086380.1, read as the reverse complement.
AAAACAAGAAAAAAAAATGGAAAACCATAGATTACGGACAACAAAGAGAATTCAGGGATTCGAGGCAAACAGACAAGACTTAATTTTCAAATCAATTATCTTAACCATGAAACCTCATGGCTACCAACTCATATTGTACGTTTGCCTATTTTTAATTTATGAAGGTACAAGCCCTGTGTGACAAGTGTGTGTCTGTTGAATAATGTATATCATATATTCATTTATATTCATTTATATATACACCTGGAAAAAAGTATTGCAACACCAAATTGAAATTCAAATTAAAAAAACTTTTTATTTTTTTGTTATATAATTTGGTAAAATAGAATTAATTAAACATTATTTAAGTATCACATGAGTTTAATCAATTAAAATCGACTCGATAAGTTAGTATCTGCACATGCAGCTACTGTACCCGTAAACAGCAAAACAGGTGTTTTAATCCTCATTGTTTTCAACACTTTAAATAACCAAGTTTTTGAAGTTATGTGATTGACACCTTGTAATGGGTCCTCGACAACTCTTAACTGCAGCAAGATGGCAGATTATCAGCATGAGCGAAGCAGGGATGTCGCTGTAGCAATTGCATGTATTGTTGGTCATAACCATTCCACTATAAGTCGTTTTGAGAATAAAAATCAGGCAATAAACGATGTTAAAGACCTTCCGTGATAGAGAAGACCCCCTATACCATTTGCTTGGGAATTTTAGGCATAATGAAGGTTGGTCAGAAGGAAACCCATTGCATACAATACAATCCTAAAAAGAGAGTGGTGGGTATACAGGAGCCTTTTAAGGAGAACTGTTTGAGATCGACTCATCGCTACTGGTTATCGTGCGATAAAACCATTTCGGATACCTTTGCTTACGAACAGACACACAGTTTTCCGTATCCAATGTAATGCAGAGCTCGCGGAAAATTGAAAATTAGCATCGTGGAGGAAGATCCATTGTTCTTTAGAATTCGGTTCATCTTCCTTGGCCCCGATCGTAGCCCGGATTTGAACCATATCGAGCATATATGGGACATTATTGGGCGTAAAGTGCGCGAAAGGACACCACAGTTCAAACACATCATGAAATAAACAATGCCCTTCATCAGAAATGGTTGCTGCTACCTTAGAAACACATTAGTCGATTTATGGCAGGAATCAGAAGACGTTATGATGCGGTTATCCGTTTGAATGGAGGCTGCGCACAAAGTACTAATTCTTTGGCGTATAACGATCACTCATGATGTGAACAGTCATCGGAAGATTAATTTTGAAATGTCTGACATTGTAATGTTCGACTACAGTAATAGTTGTAAAATGCATTTTTTCGTACAAAAAACACTTCATTTTGTTATCAAAATTGTGGTTATATAAATCATTTTTTTTAAACAATTTTTTGTTCGTTTAAATGCCAATGTTATCATAAACTATGTTTCAATAATATTATACAAATATTTTACTATATTTCATTAAAAAAAAATATGTTGATTTTTCAAGTTTTAAAAAATCAATGTGTTGCAATACTTTTTTCCATGTGTATATATAAAATAAACATATAATCGTAACCAATTGGTAGCCCAGAGGTTTCATCGATATGTTGAAGTCAATAACATGGACGGGTTTAACTCGAATGATTCAGCGCCCTCTATCGGTCCGTGCCCTCTCAAGGTTAATGTAGCGATCGATAGTGAGTCGGAATATAACAACTGAATTTTTCGGATTAGGACGGGTTCGATTCCCAGTGAAGGCATATAGAAATAACAAAAGTTAAAGGTAAGTTTTTAAAATAATTTCATTAGTGAATAGAAATCATTAAATTAGTCAATTCAATCTTAATGAAATAAGACACACAAAGGAAATAATAAAATATAATCTGGTGAGTCCATTTCAGCGACGGATTTAGGAAGCGTTGATTCTAGAAAAAGAATCCACTGTAAATGAATAGGCTGACGTCACCACAATGGTTTAATTCGTCTCAATTTACATGTCCACGCTATTCACCCCGTATAACCCCGATACAGATGAATCCGGACGTTGACGCGTTCGAAGCGATGATCAGGACAACATTTGTGATGACAACAACTTCGATTGCCTTTCTGGAATTTTTTTGAGCATATATAAATATGTCAAAGGGCAAGTTAGTTTATTTATTCAATTATACAGTTGTTGTAAGTTTTAGATATTGTATAAAACGTTTGATAAAACTGTTAGATGCAAAACGCACAGACATGGTGCAATTTCAATCGGTTTATGATATAAACAATGCTAAATATCTTTTCGTGCAATAACCTTTGCGTATTAATACCTTAAGCAATACTAAATAACTATGTATTAAATTACTACGTGCCTTCAAATGCGCCCTAGAACCTAGAATAAACGCAATATCATACAAAATAAATGTTCTCTTACTGTATTGTTCGTTCCACCAAATGTGTCGCGTTCGTTGTGCGTTTTGAAATAATCACTGTACAGTTCGTTGACAAAAACCGTCACAAATCACTTTCTTGTCAAGGTTTTCGAGATGGTGTCGGCGACCCTTTTTCTGTAGTTTATTGTTAATGATTATCTGTTAACTTAGTCAAAGAAGTTGAACTTAAAATATCTGTCAAACAAAGCTAAAATTGAAATATTTAATCAGCGTACATCTGCTTGGAATGTTTCTATTGAAAATTGAGAATTTCAATGTTATTCCAGATGAAATGAACAGTTAATAATATATTCCAGAGGAAATAAAGTTTCAAAAAGTATAGTACAGTCATTAAAACTTTAATGACTTCCTTTTCGCAATTTGAGGCTCTTCCAAATGCCGATGTTGGTTCAAATTTTCCTAGACGAAAGCAGACAAACATTTAGAAGATCGTTGAACTTAACATGCTTAATTTGCCATACGCCATAGATGGCATTCCAACTACTTTATTTTTTTCATTATTTTTTTTTTTTACATATAAAGCTTGGTAGATGTGGTGTAAAGGCCAGTGAGACAACTTTCCACCAAAGTTTAAATGAAGTTGGTGTATAAAGCAATTATTATAGTTCAATGTCAACATTTAACAATGAGGAAAACCTATACCGTATAGTCGGCTTAAAGAGGCCCCGATAAAAAAAAATATGAAAAATTTAAACGATAAAACTATAAACGGTTATTTATTTATAACTTATGAATTATGTATTAAAGAAGAAAAAAAATGACAGATCTATATAACCAATGTACAACAGGATCCTGACGTTGGACCGACAAAAAAAAGTGCGGCGGGATTAAACATGAAAGCCCCAACCCTCTCCTTAACCTAGGACACTGGTGTAACAGCACAACATGATAAAAAAGTTCAGTTGCAATTGGCTAAACTCAAAATGTCGGTACAAGGCACAAAAACTATATACATAAAATATCGACAAAGGAGTAACTGATAGTTTTTTGAAAGCGAATAACAACTAAGAAGTAAATCTTGTATCTTAAGTGTTAATCAGTATATCCTACGCTTTAAGGTAAAGACGTAATAAAACGCATGAACTTGTGCAATGCCAAATATAAACAGTATCCAAAAGAGGATAATAGTTTCCCACCAAAATGCTGTATGAAAATCAAACGGTTTATAACAACCAAGATATTGTAAATACTCTTAATGTTCATTTTTCATCCGTAGCTGCAAAACTTATTGGAAATAATACTTCAGATATGGATTTTTCAATGCTACAAAATTGTACTAGTAAAAAATTAAAGAAAACTGAAAACTTTTAATCTTATTTAACTCATTTCTGTTGGAGAGGTGTGTTCTAAACTAAAACATCTTAATATTAGTTTAGATTCAATTGGTCCCAAGTTTTTAAAGCTAAGTGCCGAAATAATATCCCAAACATTAACTTTTTAATAAACAAAACGTATAACCGCAAAAATTAAAACTTGAAGAGTAACTGCTATACTTAAAGGAGAACCAAGAGATATTCCCTTAAATTATCGTCCAATTTCTATTTTAAATACCATATCTAAAACTTTCGAGAGACATGTATGTACACAGTTATATAAATTCATAAACAATAAAAAAAAATGTTACATATCGCCAAGTCGGGTTTCAGACAAGGTCATTCCTGCCAAACAGTGCTAACTAAACTGTTTGACGAATCAATGGTTAAAATATTTCTTATTTTTATTTCTTTATTAATGAAAGAATTTGGTGAAGGGCGACTGGGAAAAATACTATTAGATATGATCACTTTGGTCTTTTTCCGACCTGCAGAAAGAACTGACCGAAGTTGGCCACCCGTTATATTGTTTGGGATGTAAAAGTACACAGTCACGTCCAGTCCGAATGGGAATATAAAATCTAATGTCTTGTGTAAAGAGAGTACCACGGTAACTACACTATACGAACCCCTGCAAAAACTTTAAAAGAGGTCCATAAATAGTCTGTGGAAAGGCAACATTTGTGTCCTTATTCAATATACATCATTTTATTCAGTGGCAGTCATAACATTCCTGACGTAATTCCGGAGGGCCTCCTTCAGAACTTACATGACGTACATGTAGTATAAGTTGCTTCTTTGTGCTAATCCTGAACATGCATGATATATTACCAAGTGAACGTTAAGCAACCAACAATCAGCCATTACGTACGCGTGTCATAAACAAATAAAAGGGTCCATAAATTGTTCAGCACCAACATGAAAGAAGAAACGCAGCAAATGTCTAAGGTTAGGTTGATGATTGATGCTTTGCTCAACCCATAATTTACCAATGACGCCAAGGGTAACTGGGGAATATAATTATGTTTCCTGTGGTCTTCTGTGAAATAAATCAAAATTTGAATGAAATGCATATGGGTGGGTATAGACTTTAATATGCTTATAATAACCAAAATTACCTGACCAATCATTTAGATTTTTGCACCACAGTAGTAAGACTGTAATGTTCTAGGTATTTAAGCATACTCTTTATACCTTGAAAATTAAACTAACACCAAAATACAATTGAAGAAAGCTAACCAGTTAATATTAAGAATTGTCTCTTCGTCTTTATATCTTCACATTAAAGTAACTGTATTACTATTGATGGCTATCAGTTACATGTTCATTGTATACACATATTCTGAAGCCATAATGTAACTCTATGGTAATCTATGACCCGCCTCTGAGATTCAGGCCAAAAAGCTTAACATATAATACATTGATTGTTTTTGATTGCTTTCTATATCAAAAAGAAGAGACCAAACGAAACAAAAATGAACAACTATAGATGGCCTTTAACAATGAACAAAGCCCACACCGCTATAAAACACACCGAAATTACAAATGTAGTACAATTCATACGAGAAAACTAACGGCCCAATCTAAGCATACAATAGTGAACAAAAAAATATATATAACTACTGAATTACACGCTCCTGTCTTTGGACAGGCACACACAGAATATAGCGGGATTAAACATGTTAGCGGGCACCCAACCCACAACCTAACCGTACATTGACTGTCGTATGGTAAACACTTTCAAAAATGCTATCAAATTAGAAATCGGACATGTGTATATGTATGTTAAAGCCATAGTTGCATCTGTCGAGTTATTGTATTTAATTATTTTTTACATTTAAACATTTCCTTCAAGAGTTTTTCGACAATACAACGGACATTATGGGTTGCTGTCTGCATGTTATGGTGGTAAATTATTATTTCAAACATGCAGTTTGGTTATAATCATATCAAAGCATAATTAAATACATGTAAAATTCATTGACAAACGCAATATTGTGTCAACGAAGCGTACAGTATAAAAAGGTGTAATGACAACGAAGCGTACACACCATGAAAATAAAGACACTTTAAAACGTGTACTTTTTTTGTTTCCAGATACAACATAAACAAACGACCTTTATATGTTTGTTAATTTATACTATGAAGTTTTCAAAAATGTATGTTTTAAAAACTATGAGGAACGAGAAACATAAATTTTTGAATGTTTAAAAATACCAAGCACGTTTTATCATTGATATCGTCATGCGTTTTTTTATGTTTGTATATAAAAATTTCACATTTTTTAAAAACCTTTTAGTAACTAATGAGTATTATGGCAAAGAATATATTGGAGCAAAATATCCGAAGAATAGATATTAGATTGTCTTTAAAAGTATGAATTCCTTACTGTCTGAACTCAGTGTTACACGGTGTGTTCGATTCGAACGCGTCAACGTCCGGTTTCATCTGTATCGGGGTTATACAGGGTGCTATTGTTCTGGAGAAATTTGTTTTGAATGCAATCACATTCCCTCTAGTTTCTTTATGTCATCTTAAATATCTTAATATTAAACTCATCATTTATACCATGATTGAAATTTTGTATTTGCGTCAGACGCGCGTTTCGTCTACAAAAACTCATTAGTGAAGCTCGAATTAAAAATAGTTATAAAGACAAAAATGTACGAATTTGAAAAGCATTGAGGACCAAAATATCCTAAAATGTTTTACAAATACATCTAAGGTAATATATTTCTGAGCCAGAAAGGCCTTAGTATTTCAAATATTCAAAGTTTTGTAAACAATTAATTTATAATAATATGACCATGACAATGACTATTCATGTCAACACCGAAGTGCTGACAACTGGGCTCGTTCAAAACCACGATAGCCATTCGTCTACACATCCTTTAGTTTAAACATATTTTATTTGCTGAATTAAAGCAAAATGGATTAGACACAAGTAAATCATACTTATGAAGTCTTTTCCATAATACAATATAAAGTTACAATAACAGTATAATATAATGGACATGCATATAAAACAAACAGTTTATACAATATAATACTAGCTTTCATAGGTGAACAAAGAGGAGACAAAGTAAAAAAGGAAAAAGAAAGTTTGAAAAATCGTATACTTCTGTGACGATGACTTGTGGATTGATGACAACGATGACGTCCTGTGACAGCAATAATAATAACGCTCTATCAAGGCATAAGAAATCTGTTTGACCTTTTTATGTAATTTTGAACTTGTTTGAAAATTTTAATATTTTGTTCGTTCGAAAGTTCCAAGTGTCCGCAAATTAATAGTTTTGTATCTAAAACAAAGTTTTCAGATAGCCAGTTAAGGTTATCGAATAAGTTTTTCCTACATAATGTGTATTTTGGGCAAACGAAGAAGTAATGGTAGACATCCTCAATATCGGACCCACAATGACAAGAAGGATCATTTATAATGTTAGCTCTAAATAGGTCATTGTTCAATGGTGAAGCGGAACATCGCAATTGCGTTAAGATAATATTTAATTTCCTTGGGCCGTACAAATAAAACGTTTCAATTTTACATACTAGACTATCGTTTTTTAATTCTTTCTTAAATTTAGAAATAGAGTCGACACTGCGAATTTTTGGATCAAGTTTATTCCATTCACGTATAGTAGAGGGAATAAACGATTCAGTAGTAAGGGAAAGTCTACAAAATGGAACAATAACATCATGACCATTTCGCAACGGGTAGTTGGTTGTACTTTGTACACAAGGAGGTACAAGATTACAAAGATATTCTGGTGCATGCTTTTGGTTCATGTTATAAAACATCTGTAATTTTCTTCTCCTTCTTCTTTCAAAAAGAGATTCCCAGCCAACCTCAGAATATAAAGTTTCAGTTTTTGTAAATATTGGTAGACCTGTTACTATTCTTGCGGCCTCTAATTGTAAATTTTCTAATTTATTTGAGTAGCCTATTCCACAATTATCCCACACTTCCGTGGCATATTCGAAAATGGGTCTTATAAAAACTAAGTATAGTTTTTCTAAATTATATCGAGATAATCGATATTTAAGTTTACGTAATACATTTAAGTGTTTCTTTACACTTGTAATTATACTTTCAATATGATTGTTCCATTTTGCGTCACTACTGAAATTAACTCCCAGGTGCTTATGAGTTGTACTTAAAGGTATATTTTACCATTTAAGGAAAAGCTGAGGTCTGGAGTCTCAATATTTGAGAAAATCATAATTTCGGTTTTATCTGGGTTAAATGACATAAGCCATTTAGAAGACCAAACATCCAGCTCTTTCAAGTCGCGATCAATAACAGATCTAATCTGTTCTCCATCGTTACCAGAATAGTTGAATGATGTGTCGTCAGCAAATAGCCGACACAGTGAAGTAAGCTTATCAGCAATATCATTAATATATAAGACTGGGGGACACCAGCTGAGACATTACAGAAGGAAGAAGACGAGTTATTTAATACTACTCTCTGTTTTCTGTCGTGTAGATAATCCTGAAACCAATTCAATACGTTTCCGTCAACACCATAAGCTTTCATTTTATATATAAGACCCCTATGCCAAACTTTGTCGAAAGCTTTAGAGAAGTCACAGAATACAAAACAATTTATATCTTTTTTTTCCAAGGAGTTTAATATGCAATTATATATTTCTAAGAGTTGATGAACAGTTGAATTTTTAGGGAGGAATCCTGATTGATACTCATAAATTAATTTATTAGCTTTTAAATGATTGTATAAGTGCTTAAACACAACTCTTTCCATAACTTTTCCTACACAACTTATTAAGGATATCGGTCTATAATTTGATGGCAAAGATGAATCTCCCTTTTTGAAAATGGGTATCAGATTTGCTATCTTCCAGCTAGTTGGGTATATTCCCTCTCTTAAGGATTTATTAAATATAATATGGAGTGGAACTGCTACCTTTTCTGGACACAGCTTTAGCATCTTATGACTGATCACATCAGGACCAGATGCTTTGTTTGGATCTAATATCTGAATAATATCTATTATTTCTTTTATATTTACTTGAATATCTGAAAACTTACTATTAGTTTTTGTATCAAATTCGGGCAAATCAACATGATCTTCATCTAGTTTTGAAATCATACTAAAATATTTGTTCAACAAATTACATTTCTCCTCATCTTCATATACAGTATCATTCAGTTCATTATCATTTATAATATTTTGGAGAGGGGGTATGGTTTCTGAACCTTTTTTGGATTTAATTAACGTTTTCATTAATTTCCAATACGTTTTTGAGTTTGAGGGTTGTTTTGATATTAGACAGTCCAAATTTGTTTCAAAATTTTCTTTGGCGATTTTTTTCATATTATTTACCTTATTTCGTTGTTTTTTGTACTTCGTAATATTATTTTCACAATTATATTTAATCGCTTTTTTCCTTAATCTGTCTCGGATTCGAATTTCACGTCTTATATCATTATTGAACCAGTGTTTGTCATTATGTCGTACAGTTACTATTTTAGTAGGGATGCATTTTTTAGCTATTTTCAAAAATTCTATTGTAAAACATTCACACATCTCATTAGTGGTTTTACTTTCGGGAAGCATGGTATTCCAGTCTATTTCGTCTAATTTCTCAGCAAATTTGGCATTATCAGCCTGATCGTATAGCCATACTTCTCTTTTAAAAGATTTAAAATCGGACATTGGACATTCGAGAAATGCAACAGGTGCATCATGATCACTAATTGCAGATGGAGTTTTTAGAACATTTGAAAAGGAACATGACATAGAGTCACTAATAATAATCGGATCCAGCAGAGTGCTACTATGGTCCGTTACTCTAGTAGGTAATTCAATAACATTGGTTAAATTGAACAAATTTAATGTGTCAATCAGTTTGTTATTATGCGTAGTAAGTAAGTCAGAGTTCAAATCGCCCGTTATTACCATCCTTTCATTGACCTCCAAACCCATCCCAATTGCATGATTTAATCGTGTCCAGTAGTTATTATCTGAATTAGGCGATCGATAAGTGTGACACAATAGGAAGCTTTGACCTTTAGCATGGATATTGACAAAAAGGGATTCGTCTTCTTTCGTTTCGAGTGCATTTATTCGACTAAGTCCGATACCATCTTTGACATAAATGAGTAAACCACCACCAAAGCTATTTCTATCTTTTCGGACTATATTTGAAGAGAAGGAATCAAGTTTTATATCGGCGTCAGCAATGTTGGGATCTAAGTGTGTTTCCGATAGCGTGATAATATCAAATTCATCACAAAAATTATTTAGAAATTTTATTCTATTTCTCACGGATCTAATGTTGAGACTACAAATGGATATAAAATTTTCTTGTGGTTGTGTTACATTCATCGACGGTGCGTTCGATTCATTACGAAAACTTGGACCAGGATTTGTTTCTACATTTCCAATAATAAGGAGAAAATGAAGTACGTACAACAGAAAAATAATGTTTAATCTTGGATTAATTGTTTGTAAAACAGAGAGATTGAAGATGAGGAGACTGCAACGTAAGTTGATTATAAATATGTCTAGATAGGAAGCTATGTGTAAATTGGATGAAGGTCCACATTGTTTTTTTCTGTTATTAAATATACCTATAGCAGCCCTGTAATCCTGGACGCAGTCATCCATTACATGAATAAACTGTTACAGGAATTAGGAGAGGACTGCTGTAGGAGAGCATTACAAAACTGACACACACATCATCATCATCACCATCATCATCATCATCACCTTCATCATCACAGAAAAATACAAAAAAGTAAAAGCAAGAAAAGTTGAAAAATGTTAAAGGCCAATAAATAAGCCTCGCAAATATGGAAGTCATAAAAAAAAAAGGGAGAATGAAAATGGGATATTGTAATACTGAAGAAGTTATATGTATTGTATTTAGAAATAAAAACAAAAAAAAACAATTTGTAAATAAATAAAGAAAGAAAAAAGTATATGGGACTGTATTTGATAGTTACCCAAGAAACTAAAGTATGATTGCCGATGAGACAACTATTAGCCAGCGATCAATAGACATGGCTGTAAGTAGGTTTGTAGCTTTAAGTATTTTTTTTATTTTTTGTTTGTATCCTGGCTAAACAAAACAAATGTTTTTGTGTTATGACTATTATCACAAACTTCCAGAAATGCTGTTAGCTTAATAGAGTTAAAACTTATATAGACAGGCTATAAACATTAGATTACAAATTATGATATGATACACAATAGGTTAGAACGTCAACATACAATTTGCAGACAAGCAAAAATCCCGTTCAATTTATAGTTGTTTCAAAAGGCTTATCTAACTATTGAACAATGAATTGTAATGCTTGAAAAACTTAATAAGTGAAATATTCGATTTCCCCATTTCTCGACATGTTTAACTTTTTTCTTATTCTTATCAAATAGTTAATATTTTTAATAGGGTATTATGTTAGTTTAAAGCGGTCATCTGTATGTAGTTCGGTTAGATTTTGTTTGTGGGTGAACTACAATTAATTCGTGAATCTCAAGGCAATGTATAACGGTTTCAAAATGGTAAATTACTCGAGCTTAACCACAATTATCTATTGTTGACACCTGTGGTCAGTAGACTGGTTAGAGTATGTACTCATAGATAAACATAAAATTTACGGCAAACGGAAATGTTCAATCGATGTATTTTTTTTTTAAATTTTTAATGTAATGGGCTATAATTATTTATTTTTAAAAAAGATTCTCATTAGATCTCTGTCAAGTTAGTGCCTGCAATAAAATTAACAAAATTGTTCAATTTTTAGATGCACCTAATAAACATAATATATACATACAAACAAACACAACATGCAATTGTAAATAATAAATACAGTGGTGAAGGTCAAAATAAGTGTAATATAAGGTTACAAAAAAGGCTATGATTTTAGGGACACTTTTGGATTTAGTTTTTGTTCCTTTCTAACCAAAGAAAAACAAATCAAAAACAAATAAAAATAAAAAAAACAACAGATTGGAACAAGTTTTACGGATTCCGACAACTATATATCGAGAATAAACACACATATTAAGTTGGAATGTGTATTATTTAACTAACAGTACTAGCTACTGTTTTTTGTTTTTTAAATTGGTTTTTCTTTCAAATGAATCTTTACTTCAGTGTTTTTCAAGTTTAAGAATAAGAATGAATGAACCTTAAAAAAAAACAAAAAACCCGAGACTTTAATTTACTCTCAATAAATTGTGTTAATGCATTTAATGGATGAACATAGAATTTTTTAATAGGATCACTGACTTTGATTGCTTTTGGTAAGATGCGGGGTTTTCATACAGTTTCACATTTGGGAAAGAAACAATCTGTAAACATAATATTTTGTTATTAACTGTTCAGCACATATGACACATCCTTTCATAAGCGTGTTGCATTCCGACTCTTCAACCGGGACACTTTCTACTCCACCTGTCTCTGCGGCTTAAAATGAATACTTATATGCATGAGCAATAGATTGACAGAAAAATATAAATGTCAATGCCCAACCAGGGGCATTATGTTTTTCGGTCAATGTGTCTATTTGTCCGTTCGTCCGTTCGCCCTTTCTTCAGTCCGGTCGGTCGTCTGATAGTTCGTTCGTTCAAACATCTGTCTCCAATCAGGTTAAAGTTTTTGGCCTATGTATTGTTTGATGTAGCTAAAGTCCAATCAACTTGAACTGAGTACACATGTTTCGTATGATACCGTATGTCATTTCTAATTGTGATGCCAAATAAAAGTTTTTATCCAAATTTTACGGTCCACTATAACATAGAAATTGATAGTGCGAGTTGGGCATCTGTGTATAATAAACACTCCGTTAAAAATATCATCCAAAGCGTAGTAGTTTCTCCGATTGAGAAAAATCATGAATGTTTTTGTAATATCTCGGACAAAATATATTGTAGTAATCTCCCCCTGGTAATATTAATCAAATTCCCCAGTCTTGTTTGTAAAGAAAGCAATATTTTGAAATATTTTTTTTCAAGCACTTGTTTATTTTGTTTTTTTTTATAAAAAAAATCATAGCATTATACTTAAGCGAATTTAAACAATATAATAGACAAGTGAACAGAACATCTAAAAACGGTTACGTATCTGCCAAGGAAACTTCTCAATGGCTGCATATAGCAGAGATTCCAGATATAACGATGGTCGACAGCTTATTAGTTCCTACACGACTTCTTCCTTTTATATGTAACAATTATTCAAGTTTTAGTTTCATCATAAACGGACTTTAGGTCACAATGACACAAAAAAAATTGAACAGATACTAAATACATAATACGACTTAACAGTGGTGAATTGTATAAACTAGCATGGTTAATATTCTGAAACATGTAGATATATACGTAAAATTCGCACCAATGTTATTTTCGAGCAAATGTCATGTTTCAAATCCACGCTAATGTAATACGCCAAAACAATTTATCTCTGTTGATGTCTTGAAATCGCCTTGGTAGTATTGTCGGAGCGTGTTTGTCTCGATTGCGGAAGATCGTTGATTCGATCCCTCAAACTATTGTTTATTTCAGCATTTGCTAAATTAATCAAGACTTAAGGTATGAAAATGAATTCTACAGTGGTCTTTAATCTGAAGTATTGATTACTTACAAAAATACTTGTGGTGTTTTACTTAAGCTGAAATCAGCTGTGCAGAGAAGGACGATATTTTATTTCCACCTTCTATGGATTGTACATGTTCGTATATATAATTACCTGAATTGAAAACGATTTAAAGGAAAACGATCCTACTAACTGTAATTTTTACAATTTGACAACCCGACCTTTAACCAGAATCAGCTCCAAACCATTTGGTTCTGAACGCGGGCAGGCGTCACTGAACTGGCCCCGAAAAAAATATATACTATTTCAGCGAAATTAATGGTAGTCATTGCTTTTGAGAGTTGTTTTCTTCACAGTTTCAAAACATGTGCATGCTAGTTTTTAAAATTATTAAACGCTTAGAATGCACGAAAGACAAGTTCAGCATTTAAAAATTGGAAAAAGACTATTAAGAATATAGTCCCTTTATTGTCTGTGTAAGATATTTTTAAATTTCTTTTCATGAATCCTAAATATTTATTTCCGTTTGAGATAATGTTGTTGTAATGTAGTTTAGTTTCAGTTTGATTGTAGAATAACATTCAGATATTTGAATTATAGCTAATGTAGCGGGTTGAATAATGTGGTTATGTGGGATGTTGTCATATATATAAGGTTTCTTTTTATGTGAAAATACTACATGTAGTTTGATACATTTGTCTGGGTGGAAAGCCATTAACCAATCTGTTTCCTACTTTACTGTAGCGTCTATGATTTACAAGATTGTTTTTTTCTGAAATTAGATGTATTTTTTTTTTAATTTTGACAGACCTATATCATTATGTTATTTGTTATCTTACAGCATATACATGATAATGATATGGTTCTATGATTTACAATTAATATTTTACTCATATTCTAAATGCGGAAGTAACGGTGGCATGTTTCCAATCTTTCGGTGTTTCAATTGACTCCAATGACTTACTGAATATCAATGTAAGTATAGGTTACACTTGCACTTTTAATTATTTAAGTAAACTACGACTTATTTTACAGGTCCACATATTTTGTTTGGGTTAAGTTTAGATAATAACATTGTGATTCCTGTTTGGCTAATACACATTTGTGACATTTCAAGTTGTGGGCTAGTACCTTTGTCCGGGATATTTGAGTTAAATTTATTTGTGAAGACTCATTGAAACTGATGATTAATGACGTTATTCCGTCCGTTTTAAAGGTACAATACTTGTCTTATCTGTTCTTATGCTTTTGATATACAAATGTAGCTGAATAAGAGTTTTGATTTTGCATTTGTTGTCATGTGTAGATCAACATTTGTTTACAGATAAATCACATATTATTTTTCTTTGTTGTTCAAGTACCCTGTGCCTAAATCTTTCTGTTCTTGCTTGTTAAGATGGTTTTCATTTTTCTTTAAAACTAAATACTTTATTTTTTATGTTGATCAGTTTTCGTAATTTATCTGTCACCCAAAGTAATGTGTTTTTTAAGGATGTTTCAAAACGTGTCAACATGACTTATTTCAAAATATTTTTCTTATGATCTGCGTGGTTTTTTTTTTAGAACAGACTATAAGACAATTTTCCAGTCAGCTTTATCAAATTTAAGGATTTGTCTTACCTATGGTACTTTCCATACTCTTTTCAGCCATGTATCTATGTCGAATTAAATTATTTTATGATCTGCTTGGCCAACTGGTGGTAATGCTATGTTTTTATCAGACATTTAGTAATTATTATTTAAAGATATGCAAATGTATGTAATCAAAGATCACTAGACAAAATGGAGGCTCTAAAGATTCATAAAAATGGAAAGATCACCATTGGGAGGTTGAATTTAACAAAACCACAACTATATCTCTCTTCCTGGTCATGTGTTTGTTTATTTTATCAGAGGCTGCATTTAAAAACTAGACTATACACTATATTTTCATTTCTTGGCCTTTTATAGCTGACTATGCGGTATGGGCTTTAATCATTGTTGAAGGCCGAACGGGGGTATATATGTTAATGTCAGTGTCCTTTGGGCTCTTGTGGAGAGTTGTCTCATTGGCAATCATACCACATCTCCTTATTTATATAAACGCTGTCATATATTGTTGATTGCATTTTACACCAACCATTATGATCCTATTTTTGGACTGTAGGGGTTTATTATGTCACAGACTAAAAGATAAACTTATACATGTACATTCACAATGACCTTACACCTGATAAATTAAGGTATATCGACTAATCTCTCATTATCTATATCTGGAACTGGCACACCGTGAATACTTGGACAATGATAACCAAGGATTGACATGGAGTTTTAATAAAAATTGGGAGGATTGTGCTCTTCAAACAGTTTAACTCCGCCATATTTTGTGTGTGTTTGTCCCAAGTCATTAGTTATTTTAAACCAATTATGGTTATATATAAATGTTTCATATTCCGAATTACAGTTATCGGTGATCAGGGACCTCGATAAATGTGTGATAACGTGTATTTGATTTTTTTTAATTCTTCTAACACGAGCTTTAATACTCTTATTTCGTTTTATTTACTGTAGAATCCAATTTGACTTTAATAACTTTTACACTTAAACTATTTCGTGTGTCTTTAGATTCCCAAGTTGTTACTAGAGTCAGAAAAATCAAAACATTAAGTGTAATATTTATTAACTAAACCGACGGTTGTTCAATTTTCCTATGAAATCAGCCATCCAGCAAAGGAGGATCTTCCAGTTTCATCGCTAACTATGTCTCCTGTACGATGCAATGTTGAATGTGTTCTAATATAGACATCGTCTCCCTTATTGGCATTAATAACGATCGTCGCCCCAATGTGATCCTGGATACATGTCAAATGTAGCTCGGCATTTACAACGCCAACTACTGCATCATTTTTCACAATCTCAAAGGCCCCCTGACCACGACAATCCACTCTTATACTGAAAGTGAAAACATATACTCCGCTCACTGGAACTATAAAAACTCCTGAATACGGATGGTAGCCATTGTTCTCATTCGTTATAGCGATGTCGAAAATGATAGTATGGTGCGTGCTTGGAGATACTTCAGTGTGATTCATATATGCATAGAAAGCTACTGCACCCTGCAGAAGTCGTTTTTCGTCTACAATTCAAATACAAATTATGTGTGAAGTAGGTGAAAATTAACCTACAACCACATTGTTACATTGAACTTTGATCAAGAGCTTTTCATATTTTAATTTTTGTTGCACTCTAAAAAAAAAAAAAAAAGCGTTTTGAATATTTAAAATTGAACTGTCGAGAGTGGATAAATATCGTATTACACGATATTTAATTTGGTGGTAGAAGTTGTTTCTCTGATGATTTTCGAATAATACGCAGGCAAACCTTATTTCTTCTTTGCGGCTGATCTGCAAACAAAGATGTGTTCTTTCTATGTGACGTCATCATGCATGGCCGCTTTTTTCGTGCCGCCAAAAAAGGAAATTCAGAGAAAAACAAGAACATTCAACGTCTTAATCGGTTTTTAACCAACGAAGAACTGGGATCAAACGAACCATACGTTAATTAATTATTCTTTTTACAATGGGTGGAGAAAAGGATAAATTGACGAAGAATTAGAGAAATATCGTATCACACTCGATGCGGTGATAGAATCTATATTTATCTTATAAAATAATTATCAAGGCAAATAATTTATATGATATCAAGGTTTCAAAAGCAATGCATATATCAATGTATATGTTTTATGATGAGTCTGATATGGAAAAAATTCGCAATGATTGCAGTTGTTCTAGTTGGTAGTTAACGTTGGTTTTAGTTGAATGTTACTGTTAGTAGAACAAGTTGACTTAGTACGAACATGTAATAGTATGAATGGACTGGTTTCCCTGGAAAGAAAACTGAGTTGGGGTCTGTAGAACAAAAGTTATGAAACACAAATCAGAGAACTGTTCACTACTACAGGGGTCAAAGGTGGAGTCTGACTGACCAGCCCATAGTAAATGTAAATGATTTGTTATATAGTCCCATACATGTATATATATATAGTTTAGGGTGGGGATCACGACTGTTTTCAAGTTCTAAAACAGGAAGCGAAATAGTGACCACAGAGACTTCCCCTATATTTCATTTGATTTGTTATATTATCCCATACATGTATATTTATGGTTAGGTGTGGGGATCTGATCGGTTTCCAATTTATCAAACTGAAGGGGGTAGGGTGATAACAGGGACTCCCCCTATATTTCATTTGATTTGTTATATTGTCCCATACATGAGAATTTATGGTCAAGGGTGGGGATATTGACTTTTTTCAAGTTTTCAAACAGGAGGGTGTACGGTGACCTAAGGAACTCCCCCTATTTTTTTATTTGAATTGTTATAGTGTCCCATACAGGAATATATATGGTAAAGGGGTGCGAATCTCGACCACTTTCAAGTTCTCAAACAGGAGTGTTTACAGTGACCCAAAGGATTCCCCCTTTATTTTATTGATTAGTTATATTGTCCCATACATGAATATCTATGGTTTAGGGGTGGGGATCCTAACCGTTTCAAAGTTCCCAAACAGGAGGGTGTAGGGTGACTCCAGGAATCCCCCTTTATTTCATTTGACTAGTTATATAGTCACATACATGAATTATATGGTTCAGAGGTGGGCATCTCATCCGATTCACACAGGAGGGGAAGAGTAACCCAAAGGACGTCACGTATATATCATATGATTTGCTTACATTCAGTTATTATATAATATAAAATTGAGAATGGAAATGGGGAATGTGTCAAAGAGACAACAACCCGACCATAGAAAAAACAACAGAAGGTCACGAACAGGTCTTTAATGTAGCGAGAAATTCCCAAACCCGGAGGCGTCCTTCAGCTGGCCCCTAATCAAATATACACTAGTTCAGTGATAATGAACACCATACTAATTTCCAAATTGTACACAAGAAACTTCAATTAAATAATATGAGACTAACAAGGGCCAAAGGCTCCTGACTTGGGACAGGCGCAAAAATGCGGCGGGGTTAAACACGTTGATGAGATCTCAATTCTCCCCCTATACCTCTAGCCAATGTAGAAAAGAAAATATATAGTTGCATTTTTTTGTGAAAATAAAGTAAGAAACTTCCAGGTACTTTAACTGACCCTTTATAATTGAGAACAAAATATCCCTTCAAAGTTGCAGTAATATGTTTACACTCTAAAATCTCTTACATGCATTATCAACATTTATCACCGATAAAGAACATGTATTCTGTTATCGGAAACACATTTAATTTAAGATAAAGTGTTCCCAACTGTCACATTGTATTGGACATTTTGAACATTAACATTTGTCAAAAAGTAATTTGAGTTTCAGTTTAAAATATTTTCTGCTCTTTTTTTCTTTTAAATATATATCTTTTTGTTTTCAATTTTAGTGTTTATATTCATTTACCATGCATAGATGCATTTATTTTCACCTTCTGGATTTTTTTTTATAGTTAATCGCTAAAACCCGGAATTATCCTTATCCGCTTCCGGAATCGGATACGATATTGCAATTGTCCTTCCGGCATCTATTGTCATTGTGTTGTCAATGTTGTTTCTGTTAGTCAGATACGATTTTACTCAAATTTACACATTATTTGTCGGCGATTTTCTGTATGAAGCTAGCGGTTGAATAAAATGAACATTGTTGTCATGGATAATAATGATGAAAATAAGTTTTGAGATCGTTTATTTGGAGACTTTGGTGAAAAGCTTTGCAAAGTTATTTTTATTTTCTTTCAAGTTGAAGGTCTGTATGAAGTAGCTAGTTACCAAGTCAAAAGTCCGTTTGCAAAAGTGGAAGATCGCAGACTTAGGACCACCGCTTATTTGAACCCCTAGTCCGAGTCCAATTTGAACGTAAACTTTGTCTTCTTATTTGAAATTGCCGTCAACAGAATGAACAGTTGAACTTATTTATAAACTACTGACGTATATACGTAGTTTTCCATTTGGGTAATCTAAAAAACGTGTTTAGTGATTTTAGGCGATAAAATATCTATACAGTTGTTATTTGACACCTTAGAGAAAGGCACAGGCGATAAGAAACATTATGAGGATTCGTAATGGCGGCACTACTACACATGTAAAACTTCAAAACTTTTGGATGATCCGGACGATCATTTAAGTTTTTTCTAGTTGTTTTTTTTGTAATCCAAAATTAAAAGTATTTTAAAAGTGTTCAATAAGTTATATATAACAGGGGCCCTTTATAGCTGACTATGCGGTATAGGCTTTGTTCATTGTTGAAGGCCGTATGATGACCTATAGTTGTTAATGTTTGTGTCATTTTGGTCTTTTGTGGATAGTTGTCTATGATTGGCAATCATATCACATCTTCTTTTTTATAGCCCGCTAGATAATAACAATGACACGTATTTCTGCATTTATTGGGTGGAATCTAGGGCATAACAGCTTAACTGCATCGAAAATGCTTGAAACAATAGGGTTTTCAAAACAATAGCCAACTCTCATTTCGCATAGGCACAACTACAAACTAAAAGAAAAATATACCATCATGAATTACTTCGCAAAATCTTACAGTTTAACGTGTGTCATGGAGAAATACAATTGCATTTTACCGGGTGCACATATTTCTGAAGTTGACCATTAGAAGCGTTTCTAAAATTATCTATTTTTTCAATCGCCGCCATCTTTCTTAATAAATCAAAATCCTAAATACCTACGATGGGTACTTAAAGGTACGTCTTTCTTCAGTATTGTCGTCGTAGATTCGCCCATATATCCACTGTTTGCAAATGGTACAGGTATTTTTGCTTTTGATAGAATGTCCATAAGGGTTGAGATTTTACCAGCACGATTTTTTTCTCTGCTTTTAAGCTTTTTCATTTCGTCCTTTAACACATGAATTTCAGTCTTCTGATTTGAAACGATTTCCTCCAAATTTCGAATTCGCTCGTTTTGATCCATCAATAAATCTTCTACTTTGTTAAGTCTAGAGTCATCCGATTTCTCGTCTCCAAAACTGTCACCTAAAATCGCATAAGAACCCGCAACAGCCAACAATAATATCATTAAATTCATTTTGAAATGAACGTGATCCATTTCAATTGTGGTTATGAAATATAAAGGTTACAATTACTGATAATTTTATATACTTCTTTCGAAATGTTATCTCTTGGAGAATGTTGTCAAATCGTGCTCAGAAAGAAAAACCTTGGCCTCGATACCAATTTAGTAATAATTCAAGCACATAATTTCAATATCGTATAAGAATTCGAAACTCTACACTTTTTTGTTTTGATTGATTTGTGTTTAACATAATAAAGATTTCCGAACTAAACATTTACTGTCAAAATGTACATCATGACATTTCCTACCAACTACATTCGGGGATGATATTGCGCTCGGGTAGTGATAGCCCAATAGCCGGTTTACTGACACCGTCTGCGTAAATACGCGCTTCTAGAATAACTTTCATTAGAGATCGCCGTGAACAATGTCAATGTTACGGGCTCTGTTGTACATTTAAAAGAACCCTTTAAGCAACTACTCGACTATTGCAAGAAACAAGTTCTGTCCTATCAATCACATACAACCCTATGGCAGCTTACCCCCTAAGATCCCAAATCACTAGATTAATGCAATGTTACTTTTTTCTCGTCTTAAAAAATTATATCAAAATAAGATAGTATGAGAAGTAGTATGATTGCCAATGAGACAACCTTTAATCAGAAACCAAATTAAAAATGAAATTAGCTACTATAGGTCTCAGTTAGACATTCAACAATGAGAAAAACACTAAAATAATTATTTTTTCATAGCCGAGGTGATTATGGTCTCGTTCATTATTTTTTTCAAATGCTTTCGTTCTAGTGTGTGACGTCCATTACACTAAACTAGTACAAACTTTGTTTAGAGCCCAGCTACGTCCCGCTTCCGGGTGCAGGATTTTCTGGTTGTTTTAAAGACCCATTGGTAGCTTTCGGCTGTTTACTTTTTTGGCCGCGTTGTTGTCTCTTTGACACTTTCTCCATTTCCATTCTCAATTTTCATATTAGAGAATGCAAACCGCTGATAGCTAACAACGAATTGATTTGAAAATGTTCATCTTACTACTAATGAAAAAGTCTATAATCAACGCGGAAGTTTGTTTTATAGATGCAATTTAACAGATTTCATGATATAACAACTACAATTTAACAGATTTCATGATATGGCAACTGTTAATCTTACTATAATAAAACAGGTGACATTGAAGCAAGTTTACCATATATACAAACAAATCTGTAATTTCATTTGTATTCATAATATCCGTAAAACGTAACACATCGTTGTGACTCTCTTTTTTCCGGTGTACATGTTTATTTTGGATTATAACGATGAAACTAAAAGTGTTATTGTTTCCTATTCTTCTCTGTTTAATTCAAAATGTGCACGGCTTCCTTTTGGAAGGCCCAACAAACGGCGGTAAACAGACGATAGCAAATACCCAATTCCTGACAAATATGGAATTCCTATAGGCGAAATAGGTACCTAAGCAAAATACAGATGTCCTACGTCCGCGGGATATGGACAAAACATTTGCTTTAATGACCTCTCATCTGTTAAGAGCAAATTCGATCTTTTGGAGACAAAACTGTAGGAGGCCGACCCCAACAATGCAACAAATGATGGTGTGTATCTATGAAGAAATATCTTCTTCAAGAGCAAAATTTAAACAACACAAAGCAGATATTAATTAACGTAGAAAAGAAGTAATTGTTGAAAATAAAATGTTGTCTTTAAAGAATAATTATTCCAAACAATACATTAAAATGGAATAGCTCTAAAAACTAGGAACTATTAAACCGCTACAGGAATTTAGTGCTTTACAACAAAGTGTCCATCTCAATACAGATAAAATACATTCCCTCTCTATGAACGAGCAGGCCCGCAGTCAGGATTTTCTCGCTCTATGTAATATTACTACTGTCGCCGGAAGAAAGTTACACGAAATTGAAACCAGAAATAATGATCTTTATCTCCAACTGGAACATAACTAAACAACGGAGATGAACGTCATTAAGCAATGCTTGGATAACCAACTGACAAGTTTCCAGAACATCTACAATTCAACTATTAATGATTTGAAAACAAAAGATTTTTTAATGCAGACGCAAGTAACTGAAAATAATTAAAAAGGTTTGTTAAATGATAATGAAGTTTCTCGTTTTTTATAATTTTAATTCTCCCAACTTTTTAGACCAGAAGTATTTATATTATATTATGTGAAAACCAAACGTAATGGAAAAACACCGTAAACTAAGATACTTGTTAATGAAGACCAGCAGAATATAACAAAAGATTGGACATCACTATGGTGAGCCGTACCAAAGCATATTACTCGTATAATCTTATCATTGAAGCGAAGTTTTTTTTGTATTTGTATGATGTAATGCTTTCGCAAAGGGGTTTCATATCAAAATTATGTTTTGCTGTTTTTCTTTCAGTGGCGCTTTTTGCATTGTCTTCGGGTATAGCTGAACGCATTATTCAATTCAATGATGTACAATCAAGCATATGCATAGGAATAAGAAAAATATCTGCGTTCAAAAGAAGTTGAAAATTTGTTTTCGAGAAAGAAAGTTTATACATGATTGCTGCTATTGTTTCATCTAAGGATTCTTATTCCAACTTCTGTGTCAAATGGGATGGTGACAATATTGTTTAGTGTTGCATGTGCTGAAGTTGGAGAACACTCTGACGATGCCTGGCATAGCAGAACATCAGTAATAGTGCAAACTTTAAATGTAAATGATAATATTTACGTTTATACTGGCCATTCAATAGAAAACGGTTATTGAACTCATCTGACAATAATGCAACTAAGATAGTGCTTATATGTGTAAAGCTGTATAATGTATACATAACTCTTAAATATAGTAGAGTTAACTTTTGCATTACAAATACTTTGGTTAGGTGTTTTTTATAATGTATTGAATTCGTTTGACTGG
Source organism: Mytilus trossulus (assembly GCF_036588685.1). Lineage (NCBI taxonomy): Eukaryota > Metazoa > Mollusca > Bivalvia > Mytilida > Mytilidae > Mytilus > Mytilus trossulus. The sequence goes on along the minus strand of NC_086380.1, from coordinate 80,642,764 downwards.
AATATCTTATGTAAAATGTATCAATAAATTGTGAGTAAGAACTAACTGACTTGGTACAGATGTTTTCTTATGTAGAAACTTGTATGACCGTTGCATAAATCTTTTATACTTTATTTGTATAGTTTGTATTTACATGAGCAACACGACGGATGTCATACTTAGTATGCGGAGCAGGATCTACCTAACCCTTCCTATACACCTGTTGAAATTACCCCATGATTTTGTAGGGGTTAGTGTTGCTCAGTCATTAGTTTTCCGTGGTGTTTTTTGTACACCAGTGTTTGTTTGTTGGTGTTTTTTTTATTTTTTGCCATTTTATTCTCAGTTTTGGTTTTTACTTGCGTTTGACTCTCCCTTCAATATTTGCCTCCTCTCTTGTATCTGATGATTTTACACATTTGTTTTTCAGTGCAGTGGCAGTCTTCATCTTATCTGAGTCGACATTATCTAACTTTAGTATTGAATTTCAGGTTAATAAACCAATCTAACAAATAAGTTTAATTAAAACCTATGTTAAAGTTTAAGAGAATAGATGCTATCCAGTTTCTTTACATGTACTTGTAAACCACCCACAGATTTTGAACACTGAAATATTTGATCTCAGTTTGTTCTGCAATAATGATAGTGGTGATAGTTATATTTAATATCATAACCTTACTGCACGAAGTACAGTAAGCAATTTAACCAAGGAAGAACTTTTAAGAATGTCCTTATGTAAAATCCAGTTAAAACGAATTTGGAACTACACCTAGATTTATTCTTCTTTCTGGTATGAATATATAAACTGTTGGGCAATGGTAGCATGATACGCCCGTAGCGTTTTCAAAGAATGTTGTTCAATAACTTCTCAATGTCATTATCAGAAATTTATAAAAATCGGAAAGGAGCTTCCGTCAATAGATTTAAACCATTCACACAAGTTTCATGAGAACTGCTGAAGGCATTTTTGAGTTATTGTCCAAAAACCGGAAGATCCCCCCTTTTTTGATTAATAAAATCCAAGAACTCGGAAAAAAACCCTCGAAAAATTCATAAAAATCAAAAGGGAGCTTACGTCAATAGATATAAACTTTTAACCAAAGTTTCATGAGACCTGTAAAAGAAAGTCTATGTGTTACTGTCCGAAAACTGGAAAATCCTTTTAATTAATGAAGAACACTCCGAAACTCGGAAACATCAAATCTAAAATTTATCCAAATCAAAAGAGAGCTCATGTCAATCGATATAAACAATTTCATGAAAATTGGTTCAAGCCTTTTTGAGTTATTGTCTGAAAACTGGAAAATCCATCTCTTTTTATTAAATGTAACCCCATAACTCGAAAACGTAAAATCTAAGATTTATAAAAAAAAAACGAAATTCAATAGATATAAACAATTCCATAAAGTTTTATAATGTCCAACATTTTGGAGATGGACAGCTGGTCGGACAGACGGCAGACAGTATACCATAATTTGTTCCGTGAACGGGCTTATAAAAAACTCAAGCTGACAAGAGTATAAGTGCTAGTTGTATAAAACATAACACTGAAGATACTCTAGAAAGGTACCATGTGATTGAAGTTTAATAGTTGTCCATTTTCCTAACAGATTTATATGAACATTATATATTTTGCTGTCTCATTTTCTTGTATCATACATCTTTTATTATCGACATAAAATATATGAGTAAACTTTTAGATGCAACTAAAACACACATGCGACATCATTATCGGTAAACGATTTCAGTACCTACGCCTTATTTCAACCTGGAGTTTTGGTATTTGTTTTGTCATTTGATAAAGTCTCGCTGATTATAAAAGGAGCTCTTTAAATAAAATCTTTTTGTTAGAATCCGTCCTGGAATTCTTACTACAATCAGAAGCTACTTAAAGGTATATTTGTTTTGTCAATGCTTGAAATTGGTAGTGTCAATCCTTGTATAATATCTAAATTCAGACATGATTATGACCTGGTTTTATAGTAAATCCCAAATACACCATTCGGTGGCAAGCCTGAAAGAGGTGGAGCGTACAGATAAGGTAACATGTACTATTGGTATGTCAGTATTAGATTCAAACCAGAACTTGTTTGGTATTTGCATTATTAGTAAAATTCAGAGGGGCCTGCAATGGTGTAATTTTTAAACAACAGCATTGTCCTATTTTAGTTATGTATAAAGTCGAATTCTTTGATTCATTGTTTTAATGTTATGACGGCTAACAAATGGAACCACTTTATTTGAGAAGTATAGATGTTGCAATATTTTTTTTTTTGAATAATCATCAAGTTACCCACAATACATATAACATTATATGCTAATGTATACAATGAAAGATATGGTAAGATTTCCTGTGAGACAAATAAAAACTAACACCACAACTAAATTGGTACATATTAAACCGATTTTGTAATACTTACACATACACATTTTTATCTATCTGTTAAAACATTTGACTTTGAAGCCTATTATCGTATAAATAAACAAAACCTATATTGTGATTAATGTTATATGTCAGAATTTCATCATTGTATCTCTCCAATTCCCTGTTTTGATTTGGATCATAGCGATGAATTTGGTAGTTTTATTTTTTCCTGTTCCTCTATTGGTACTTCACAGGGCGAATGGCTTCCTCCTGGATGTACCAACAAACGGCGGGAAACAAATGTCAGGAAATACTCAGTTCCTTAAGGAGGTAGATTTCATACAGGCAAAGAAGCTACTACAACAAAATACAGATGACTTACGTCGTGATACAGATAAAACCTTTGCGTTCTTGACCTCTCAGTTAAAGAGCAAATTCGATCTTCTGGAAACAAAATTGGCTGAGGTCTACAAAAAGAATGAAACAGATTATAACTTCGTTCCTATGGACAAATATCTTGCACTAGAGCAGAAATTGATCAATGTTCAAAAGGAAAATGAACAAACGAAGCTAGAAAATATAGTCATGAAAAATGAACTGTTATCTTTGAAAAAGAATACTTCCAAGCATGACATTAGAATTCAAGAGCTCCAAAAGCTATATAACATGACTACCGCCACCAGTAGAAAGCTAACAGAACTGGAAACCAATACGCATGATCTTATTCTCCAATTGGAACACAATCAAACGATGACAATGAACAAAATGAAGCAAGGTTTTGATAACCAGTTGACAAGTTTTAAGACCAGTTACAATTCCACCATTCATGGATTGCAAACCAAAATTGTTTCGATGCTTAACCAAATATCTGAAAAAAACGAACAAGGTATGTTCAATCAAATATCTGTTTTACAATAAGATATGTTCATGAAGTTCTTATATTATTTTCAAAAGCTATCAACTTGCAAAAAGATATCATACACTGTTCTTAATCTAATCATTTATCATGCGAACGTAGTTGTACATTTTGTCACTCATCTCAGAAACACAAAATCGTGTTTAACCGTCAATGATTTTACTGGATTGGCCCTACAATGTTGATACAACAACGACCATATTTGAGTGATTCGTGAATGATGTCCACCAATCAAAATAACTGATTACACAAATATGAAATATTTTGATAACATTGATCGAACACGTTGTAAACCATGGTGTACCTATCTAATCAGTTGTTATTTGTATTCAGGTGGCTCGGGACTATTCGAAATTTCTATCAGAAGTGTCGTAATTTTTGTTATTTTATTCTTTACAGAAAGTGAAGCATATTGGTTGGAAATAAATATAGGGTTCACGGACCATTTAAGCTCAAAATTTTACTTTTAAACAGGTTTGTTAAGGGACCATTTTTTAATGAAATAATAGGGAAAATAGAGGTTTTGACATATTTTTATCGGAATATCAAAAAAACGTTCTATGACATTTGGTCCAAAACTGCAATATAAAAAGCTGAAATAGAGCTTCAAAGAATGAGCAAATAAAAAAAAACATAGGTCACCGATAAGGAAAAACAAATATTTTGCCTTAAAACCCAAGATTTTGTGGAAATGGGTGAAATGTCATTTTGACCCTTTAAAGAATACAGATAGTAACGAAAGTATTCCTTTAGTCACATAACTACAATGATTTAACATTTCTAATTAATCAAAATTTTTTAAAAATATTAATCGAATTTACGACAAATATTTTTGTAATTCTTGCGTGAATTTATTCCCAACCCCACGATTAAATCATGCCATAGAAACTGCTTTCAATTAAATTAAAATATAGTGGTCACTGGAGATCGACATTCTGATCTTTTCAATTTAAAAAAATTATAAAAATTGAAGAATTATGTTAAAAATATATTAACAATTGTTAAAAAAACACAAGGGCATCATCATCATCATCATCATCATCATCATCATCATCATCATCATCATCATCATCATCATCATCATCATCATCATCATCATCATCATCATCATCATCATCATCATCATCATCATCATCATCATCATCATCATCATCATCATCATCATCATCATCATCATCATCATCATCATCATCATCATCATCATCATCATCATCATCATCATCATCATCATCATCATCATCATCATCATCATCATCATCATCATCATCATCATCATCATCATCATCATCATCATCATCATCATCATCATCATCATCATCATCATCATCATCATCATCATCATCATCATCATCATCATTCATCATCATCATCATCATCATCATCATCATCATCATCATCATCATCATCATCATCATCATCATCATCATCATCATCATCATCATCATCATCATCATCATCATCATCATCATCATCATCATCATCATCATCATCATCATCATCATCATCATCATCATCATCATCATCATCATCATCATCATCATCATCATCATCATCATCATCATCATCATCATCATCATCATCATCATCATCATCATCATCATCATCATCATCATCATCATCATCATCATCATCATCATCATCATCATCATCATCATCATCATCATCATCATCATCATCATCATCATCATCATCATCATCATCATCATCATCATCATCATCATCATCATCATCATCATCATCATCATCATCATCATCATCATCATCATCATCATCATCATCATCATCATCATCATCATCATCATCATCATCATCATCATCATCATCATCATCATCATCATCATCATCATCATCATCATCATCATCATCATCATCATCATCATCATCATCATCATCATCATCATCATCATCATCATCATCATCATCATCATCATCATCATCATCATCATCATCATCATCATCATCATCATCATCATCATCATCATCATCATCATCATCATCATCATCATCATCATCATCATCATCATCATCATCATCATCATCATCATCATCATCATCATCATCATCATCATCATCATCATCATCATCATCATCATCATCATCATCATCATCATCATCATCATCATCATCATCATCATCATCATCATCATCATCATCATCATCATCATCATCATCATCATCATCATCATCATCATCATCATCATCATCATCATCATCATCATCATCATCATCATCATCATCATCATCATCATCATCATCATCATCATCCATCATCATCATCATCATCCATCATCCATCATCCATCATCATCCATCATCATCCATCATCCATCATCCATCATCCATCATCCATCATCCATCATCATCCATCATCCATCATCCATCATCCATCATCCATCATCCATCATCCATCATCCATCATCCATCATCCATCATCCATCATCCATCATCCATCATCCATCATCCATCATCCATCATCCATCATCCATCATCCATCATCCATCATCCATCATCCATCATCCATCATCCATCATCCATCATCCATCATCCATCATCCATCATCCATCATCCATCATCCATCATCCATCATCCATCATCCATCATCCATCATCCATCATCCATCATCCATCATCCATCATCCATCATCCATCATCCATCATCCATCATCCATCATCCATCATCCATCATCCATCATCCATCATCCATCATCCATCATCCATCATCCATCATCCATCATCCATCATCCATCATCCATCATCCATCATCCATCATCCATCATCCATCATCCATCATCCATCATCCATCATCCATCATCCATCATCCATCATCCATCATCCATCATCCATCATCCATCATCCATCATCCATCATCCATCATCCATCATCCATCATCCATCATCCATCATCCATCATCCATCATCCATCATCCATCATCCATCATCCATCATCCATCATCCATCATCCATCATCCATCATCCATCATCCATCATCCATCATCCATCATCCATCATCCATCATCCATCATCCATCATCCATCATCCATCATCCATCATCCATCATCCATCATCCATCATCCATCATCCATCATCCATCATCCATCATCCATCATCCATCATCCATCATCCATCATCCATCATCCATCATCCATCATCCATCATCCATCATCCATCATCCATCATCCATCATCCATCATCCATCATCCATCATCCATCATCCATCATCCATCATCCATCATCCATCATCCATCATCCATCATCCATCATCCATCATCCATCATCCATCATCCATCATCCATCATCCATCATCCATCATCCATCATCCATCATCCATCATCCATCATCCATCATCCATCATCCATCATCCATCATCCATCATCCATCATCCATCATCCATCATCCATCATCCATCATCCATCATCCATCATCCATCATCCATCATCCATCATCCATCATCCATCATCCATCATCCATCATCCATCATCCATCATCCATCATCCATCATCCATCATCCATCATCCATCATCCATCATCCATCATCCATCATCCATCATCCATCATCCATCATCCATCATCCATCATCCATCATCCATCATCCATCATCCATCATCCATCATCCATCATCCATCATCCATCATCCATCATCCATCATCCATCATCCATCATCCATCATCCATCATCCATCATCCATCATCCATCATCCATCATCCATCATCCATCATCCATCATCCATCATCCATCATCCATCATCCATCATCCATCATCCATCATCCATCATCCATCATCCATCATCCATCATCCATCATCCATCATCCATCATCCATCATCCATCATCCATCATCCATCATCCATCATCCATCATCCATCATCCATCATCCATCATCCATCATCCATCATCCATCATCCATCATCCATCATCCATCATCCATCATCCATCATCCATCATCCATCATCCATCATCCATCATCCATCATCCATCATCCATCATCCATCATCCATCATCCATCATCCATCATCCATCATCCATCATCCATCATCCATCATCCATCATCCATCATCCATCATCCATCATCCATCATCCATCATCCATCATCCATCATCCATCATCCATCATCCATCATCCATCATCCATCATCCATCATCCATCATCCATCATCCATCATCCATCATCCATCCATCATCCATCATCCATCATCCATCATCCATCATCCATCCATCATCCATCATCCATCATCCATCATCCATCATCCATCATCCATCATCCATCCATCATCCATCATCCATCATCCATCATCATTATTATCATCATTAATCATTAAGCAGCAGCAGCACCAATCACCATCGTCGTCGTCTTTTAAATTTTAGCCAGGCGTTGTTAGTTTATTTTCGATTTTTGAGTTTGAATGTTCATTTGCTATCTTTCGTCTCTCTTTTAGAGAGTTCGTTAACGCCTTTATGCCATGTTGTTACATGTTGAGTGAACTATATACCTAAATATTTGTATACATCTACAAACACAAATGTAAGACTCGTAGCAAAAATTGAATATAGAATGCTGAAAATAGTTTTGTCTGAAATGTTCAAATCTTATTTAATACATTTAATATTTAATCTCCATTAATGGCATTATGCATTAGCACAATCAAGCATCTACTGTAAACTAGCATCATTGGAACCTAATCAAACTATATCGTCTACATACCCTAAGATGCTTACCTTTTTATTATGAATAGCAATACCCTTATTAAAAGACTTAATTGTTGTAGCTAAATCATTGTTATACAGTGCTCAAAGCAAAGGAATAATCAAACAGAGTTCTTTCAGTCAACATAAACATTAACGAAAAGATATTATGGAAACGTACAGACCATGTTGTGGTGTCGTACTCAAATTTGAAATCATTTATGAGTTTTCCTTTTACACAAAACTATTGTAGCTTTAACCGTAACTAGCCCCGTACATTTTCGAAAGCTTTTTCCAGATAAAGACAGCAGGCAAAGGTTGAAAGTATGAAATATGTCACAACTAACAGTCATTAACTGTATATGTGTCGTATACAAGTTACGATCTTGTACATGTTATAATTTGTACAACTCAAATATACAAGTTATGACATGCACAAAAATACCGCATCCATGTAATAACATGTACAAAATTGTGCTATAAAACGGATTTGACTACTGTTAAAGTACTTTTATTCGTGGGGTACCAATTTTAGTGGTTTTCGTGGATGACTTTATCCGAGAATTTAAGTGTCCAACGAAATAAAACAACCATTGTCCAAATCAAGACATGGAAAGATCCCCATGTTGGTTTGAGTACTGTTATGAGATGATCTAGAAAATATATTGAATAACGCCAAATCTGATAATACTATGATGGTAGTCACAGGGCAAACGCACTATGAACTACAACCGCATGCAGGAATAAACCCATTTATTCCTTAATAACCTAAACTGCACAACTCTTGATCTTTTAATTCTCATAAAAATATTTTGATCGATGAAAGTCAGATTTACGGTTTTGATATGCTAAGTATAATAATGTGTTCAGTTTATATCCTTATAGTTCTTGTACATATTGGAAATGATAATTTCATGCTGGGCTTGATTTTGATAAGAATTATTTTACAATTCAAGATACGTTTATAGCATTTATTTATGTTACTGTTTTCTTTAGGTGACATGTTTATGGCCTAATTAACACATGTGATGGTCTTAAATATGTTGATCACTTTATCTTGGATTAATAAGTGATGTCACTACTATTTATACGGATCAATGTTTACTTTGCAATTTCCTTCAATCCAGACTATTTGTAACCTTCATTTCTAAAGGCTTCAATTTTTCAATTCTTTTTCTAGAAAACTTAAATCCACGAATTTAAAAACCCACAAACATGTAAATATTGCTGAAACCATGACAATTGATACCCACGAATTAAAGTACTTTCACAGTACTTTTACAATGACAACTTTGATATGTCGAGGGAACAATTCCGGATCCTCTGCAAACAATTTCCTGTTCAAAGGAGAGGATAGAAATTTTGATAAGGAGTGGTACATGTAAGCAGGAAAAATATGTAGGTAAAACAACTGAGTGAAAAAGAAAAAACCTTTCTGATGCAGTATTAGATATTTACAGCTGGAACCCACGAGAAATAATCAGTAGAAAAAAATCAAGTGGTGAGTGTTATGTTGCTACAGTCTGTTAAAAGTACCTTTTCAAAATTCCGGATTCTTATAAAAGAGAAAAGTTCTGTCAAAATTTCAAAATACTTAATGTTTACACTTTGATCAAATTTCATAGATACCTCGCCATTGCTATTTTCACATCAACTTGGTCTCATAAAAACCATTTTCTCTCTTAGCTCATACATAGAGTAGGCATAGGAACCTTTCTTTCAGTTGCACATGTTACGTAAAAACGGGAAAGTGCATAATTCAAAAATTTAAGGCACTGTTTTAGAAATTTCAAAGAAACCAATTATATACTTTGTGGCCATGATGTAGGAAATGTAAGCTATGTAGACTGCATTTGATATACAAGGATCTGAAAACGCAATATGCTAACATTCGCCGTGTAGCAATCGAAAAAGAGGATATTTTAAAATCATTATTGAGGTTTATAACATGTATTGTAATAAGAGAAACATATTTATATTTCAACCCCATTGTTAAGCTATATTTTGTACACGTTATAACATGTAAGAGGTACTTGTGTACATGTTATTACGTGTATGTTTGCCTTGTACAAATTATAACATGTAAAAAAAATTTGCACATGTTATAATCTGTACAAAATTGCAACTTGTACACGACAAATATATGATCTAGACAGCTTCATTTTCTACGAAATCCACATTGGTTACCATTACAGAATAAAAAAATCTGTTTTAACGACTTTATCAGCGAATAGCCTAATTTTTTTACAGTTAGTTCAAAGCGTTTGATCTTTTTATTAATAAAAATACGTTATTTCATACTTTTTCAGTGGTCTTATTTGCATGGTCTTCAGGTATATCGAGAAATGTTATTCAATTTAGTTATGTGCAATTTAGCGTTGGAATAACAAACATATCTACGTTAAAACACCTTGGAAAATTCATTTGCGAGAAAGAAGGAATATACCTGATTGCTGCTACTGTTGAATCTCAAGAATCTGCCAACTACTGTATTCGAAATGATGGAGTTGATGTTGCATGTGCTGCAAATGGACCAATATCTGACTCTACCTGGTATAGTGGAACATCAGTGATAGCTCAAAGTTTACAAGTGAATGCGCAGATTTACGTATATACTGGATATAAAGTATCAAACGGTCCATCCACTTATCTTACAATAATTAAAATAAGATAAATGATAAATTTGCATACTACCTGCATATAATTGTTTTTACTTTTGGATTTAAAGTTATTTTTGTTAGTTTAAATATTTTCAAATGTACCAAGTCAGTTTATGGCAGTTTTTTTTATACATGTAGTATGTTATACATGTAGTTCGTTTTTGTGTGAAAAAAAGTCAGAAAAAAATCGAAGTCTGATTAGTTTCAGATACTTTGTATTTGATCTTCTCAGCAATCTTATGATGATTTTATCCTTATTTATTTATCTATATAGTCATATATTATTCAGGTCGAAAATGATAACTACTACTGTTTCTACTATGTTTAACTAATTAAAATAGTAATTGCCCCTCAAACACCACCAATTCCCCGAGCTCTCATCTGAAAAAATAATTGTATGTTTTCAAGTAATGGAGATTTCAGATATTATTTGATATCATTTGTGTTTCCAATTTTTATGCAAAATAGTTATGCGACCATCTATTCGTCGTTTTCAATTATTTGGTAATGGAATTTCGTTCTTTGTTTAACATGATTTATGTAACTACAATCCCTTCCCTTTCATGAATGTGACCTACTGAATTAGACTTTACCGGATTTGATATAACATGAACAATACGACGGCTGCACTGCCAGAGCACCTGAGATCACCACCAGTTTTTGGTAAGGTTCGTGTTGCTTATTATTTAGTTTAACGTTGTGTCATGTGTACTATTGTTTGTCTGTTTGTCTTTTTAATTTTTAACCATGGCGTTGTCAGATTATTTTTCGATTTATGAGTTTGACTGTCCCTCTGGTATCTTTCGTCCCTTTTTTTCCTACTTAAATCCAATCTATTAGAAAAATCTAATTATCACAGATGATTGTCCACCATGCACTTGTACTGCATTATTATTAGAATAGTAGAACAGAATGATACACAAATAGATAACAATTATATACATGTAACTGTTTTATCTATATGATTTGTAACAATACTGATTTTTATCACTACAATATAAAACTTAGTACGGAGAGTTTATATTTCTGGTCATGTGTTCATTATCCACGTTCGATCTTAAAATATATCTTTTTGTACATTAACCTCAGTTTCAGTTATATAGATGTGATCTTTTCCGTGACAAGTGCTTTTCACCCTCCAAAACTCGTGGTCATCCTATGTGCAGTACTTCAGTTGATGTACTGTAAGGTGTGACGTCCATTTTCATTGAACTTGTACACATTTTGTTTTGGGGCCAGCTGAATCCCGCCTCCGGGTGTGGAATTTTTAGCTGCATTGAAGATTGAAGATCCTTTGATGGCCTTCAGCTGGTTTTTTTTTTGCTTTGGTCTAGTTGTTGTCTATATGACACACTTCTCATTATCTTTCTCAATTTTATTATCAAAGAATGCTGACCGTTGATAGCTGACAACGAATTGATTTGAAAATGCTCATCGTATAATCAATGATAATCAATGATAATCAACACGGAATTTTGTTTAATAGGTGAATTCAAACCGATACTGTAATAAATAAATATTTCATCTATCTATTCACACAGGTGACATTGAAACCCTTATACCATATTTACAATCAAAACCTGTAATTCTGTTACTGTTTTCTGTTCTACTAGCGTTTTTCAAAGTTCGGAAGGCTTCCTTCTGGATGGACCAACAAACAGGGGGAAACAGACGACAGGAAACACCCAGTTCCTTACACAGACGGAATTCATACAGGCAAAACAGTACAGAGGAATTACGTCATGATGTGGACAAAACTATTGCGTTTCTGACCTCCAACTAAAAATAAAATTCAAATTTAGGAGAAGACAGTGTCTGATGTTGACAAAGAAACTAAAACAAACAATGATAGTGTTTCTATTGAAAAATACATTGCTCTGAAGCAAAATTTAACAAACGTAGAACAGAAATTAGTCAATATTGAACAGAAATAAGTCAATATTGAACAGAAATTAGTCAATATTGAACAGAAATTAGTCAATATTGAACAGAAATTAGTCAATATTGAACAGAAATTAGTCAATATTGAACAAACACAATCTTCGAAAAAGAATTCATCTGAACAAGGCATTAAAATTGAAGAGCTTCAAAAGCTAGGAACTATCACACTGTTACAGGAAATCAATGCTGTACAGCAAAAGGTTCATCTCAATACAGATAAAATACAATCCCTTTCTATGAACAGGCAGGCCCGCAATCAGGATTTCCTGGCTCTTTATAATATAACTACTGCTACCGGCAGAAAGCTAACCGAAATGGAAACCAGTACGAGTAATTTTTTCTGGAAATGAAACATAACCAAACGATGGAGATGAACGATTTGAAGCAAGATTTCGATAATTAGCTGACAAGTTTCCAGACGAGCTACATTGCCACCATTAAATGTTTGCAAATTAAAGAAATTTCGATGCAGAAGCAGAAGCAGAAGCAGCTAAATGAAAATAACGAAAGAGGTATGTTACAAAAATAATTTAATGGTGATGATGGTGTAGTTTTAATGTTATGTATTAACATTTTGGGAAGCCTGTATGATCCTTTCTTATCTAGCCACTCCACTATTCGAGTTGTGTGGCAAGTTTATAAGTCCCCTATTTTACCTGTTCTCATATTCAATACGCATACAATATTTTCGACAGAAATTTGAACCAATTAGAGAGTTGTTTTTCCGATGTCATGTTGTTGTTTTTCGTGAGGTGTTTCGTGATGTGACCTTAATAGATTGGCTATAAGAGAATAAGGTAAGTGGTCCTATCATACCCATACCTTAAGTTCTACAGTTGTGGTAAAACAACATCTACGATAAAAACAATATTGGTCCAATATTATTATATAACAAATTAAACAACTACCACGTTTTTCAGACATTGCAATAACTAATTATGGTTTTAATAGAAAATAATCTGTATTTAATAATTGTATGAATGATTTACACCACTGGGTCGATGCCACTGCTGGTGGACGTTTCGTCCCCGAGGGTATCACCAGCCCTGTAGCCAGCACTTCGGTATTGATATGAATATCAATTATGTGGTCATTTTAATAAATTTCCTGAATATACAACTTTGAATTTTGGAAAAACTAAGGATTTTCTTATCCCAGGAATAGATTGTACCTTAGCCTTATTTAACACAACTTTTTTGGAATTTCGGATCCTGAATGCTCTTCAACTTCGTACTTGTTTGGCTTTAAGAATATGTTGATATGATCGTCACTGATGAGTCTTATGTAGACGAAACGTGCGTCTGGCGCACTAAAATATAATTCTGGTACCTTTGATAACTATGTGACGTAACTACAACGTTATAGAAATGACAAGTAATGCAATTACTGTATACAGTACTTGCAACCTTAGGCGTTACTGTTTGACGTGAACTTGACTGATCGGTGAATGATCGGTGACGGATGTTTGACTGATCGATGACTGATCGGTGATCGGTGACCCATAGGATCCGTCAGATAAGTCAAATAACCTATGTGGGAGTTACCGTGACAACGGTCATCGATCGATCAGTAAATCAAATTTATGCACGAATCGGACGGATACGTATATATTTCAAATTCTTATGTAAACCGAACTCAACAGTGTTTACGATCCACGAACGCGGACCTCGACGAAGACACCATAATTTACACGTTAATTTGGCTGCAATAAAAAAGTAAAAATAGTATAACAGTTATATTAGATGCTTAATTAAAGCCTTAAATTGTTTCTGTTGATTAATAGTTTTGTATTAAATATTGTAAACATTAGAAACATATATAATACATAATATGTCTCAGTTAATATGAACTTCTACCTACGAAAATGCCGATAATCCGCCATTGAAGTTTTGAACTATTAATTTGTGGAATAAGAATGCAGTTATTTAATATTTTGATAAAAATTATCAACCGCAATATGATTTCAGTACTTTTTGTTCTTCAGGATTGGTTGTTCTTCATAAATTATGTTTACTTTAGGGAAAAAGATATTAAATTTATGTACGCGTTGAGCAAATGCAAATTTTTCTTATCATATTTGAAAATGTTGTAACTTCAATTTCAATCTGTTGCTATAAATTCCTTTTATTGACAAATTTTGTATAAAATTTGAATATTTGAAGAAGAAGTATCTTTTTACTTTTAATTTTGTTGAACCAGAATGCAATCATTTCTTCATTTGAATGGAAATTATTGACCACAATTTGATTTTTTCACTGTATATAGTCAAAAATTAATGTTTTATTTATAAAGAATGTCAGAGAAATCATACAAAATTTATTCGCATTCTTTAAAATATCCAAAATTGTTTTTCTTTTTATTGAATATGCCTATGTTCAGGAAAAAAATATTTAATTTTTGTATACGTTGCCTAAAATGCAAATATTTCTTCATTTTACTAAAAATTATTGACCGCCATTGTATTTTTGTACTTTTTATAGATTAGAATAGGTTTTTTTCATGAAATTAAAAGAGTGTCAGAGAAATCATACTAAAATTTTATTCGCGTTGTTTAAAATAACCAAAATTTGTCTTCTATTTATTAAAAATGATGCTATTTTAATTGAAATCCCTCATTTTTACCATCTTGAGACAAGTCATCTAATCAGAATTGAGATATACTGAGAATTTAAATACTTTAACTTTTATTTTTGTTGAATAAGAATACAGTTATTGATTGATTTTGATACAAATTATTAACTGTCATATCATTTGAGTACTTTTTGTCCATCAGAATTGACTGTTCTTCATAAAAAATGCCTACAATAAGGATAAAAATATTTAATTTTTGTACGCATTGCCTAAAATGCAAATATCTCTTCATTTTACTAAAAAATTATTGACCGCCATTGGATTTTTTGTACTTTTTATATATTAAAATAGTTTTTTTTATGAAATTAAAAGAGTGTCAAAGAAATCATACTAATATTTTATTCGCATTGTTAAAAATAACCAAAATTAGTCTTCTTTTTATTAGAAATGTGCTATTATATTTGAAATCAGTTATTTCTACCATCTTGAGACAAGTCTTCAAATCAAAATTTAGATATAATGAGAATTAAAATACTTAAACTTTTATTTTTGTGGAATAAGAATGCAGTTATTGATTTATTTTGATACACATTATTTACCGTCATATCATTTCAGTACTTTTTGTACATCAGAATTGGCTGTTCTTCATAAAATATGCCTATGTTAAGGAAAAAAATATTTAATTTTTGTACGCGTTGCCTAAAATGCAAATATTTCTTCATTTTACTAAAAATTATTGACCGCCATTGGATTTTTGTACTTTTCATAGATTAGAATAGGTTTTTGTTTCATGAAATTAAAAGAGTGTCAGAGAAATCATACTAAAATTTTATTCGCGTTGTTTAAAATAACCAAAATTTGTCTTCTATTTATTAAAAATGATGCTATTTTAATTGAAATCAGTCATTTTTTATCATCTTGAGACAAGTCATCTAATCAGAATTGAGATATACTGAGAATTTAAATACTTAAACTTTTATTTTTGTTGAATAAGAATACAGTTTACTTATTGATTGATTTTGATACAAATTATTAATCGTCATATCATTTGAGTACTTTTTGTCCATCAGAATTGACTGTTCTTCATAAAAAATGCCTACCATAAAGAAAAAAATATTTAATTTTTGTACGCATTGCCTAAAATGCAAATATCTCTTCATTTTACTATAAATTATTGACCGCCATTGGATTTTTTGTACTTTTTATACATCAAAATAGTTTTTTTTATGAAATTAAAAGAGTGTCAGAGAAATCATACTAATATTTTATTCCCATTGTTAAAAATAACCAAAATTAGTCTTCTTTTTATTAGAAATGATGCTATTATATTTGAAATCAGTTATTTCTACCATCTTGAGACAAGTTTTCAAATCAGAATTTAGATATAATGAGAATTAAAATACTTAAACTTTTATTTTTGTGGAATAAGAATGCAGTTATTGATTTATTTTGATACACATTATTTACCGTCATATCATTTCAGTACTTGTTGTACATCAGAATTGGCTGTTCTTCATAAAATATGCCTATGTTCAGGAAAAAAATATTTAATTTCTGTACGCATTGCCTAAAATGCAAATATTTCTTCATTTTACTAAAAATTATTGACCGCCATTGTATTTTTGTACTTTTTATAGATTAGAATAGGTTTTTTTTCATGAAATTAAAAGAGTGTCAGAGAAATCATACTAAAATTTTATTCGAGTTGTTTAAAATAACCAAAATTTGTCTTCTCTTTATTAAAAATGATGCTATTTTAATTGAAATCACTCATTTTTACCATCTTGAGACAAGTCATCTTATCAGAATTGAGATATACTGAGAATTTAAATACTTTAACTTTTATTTTTGTTGAATAAGAATACAGTTATTGATTGATTTTGATACAAATTATTAATCGTCATATCATTTGAGTACTTTTTGTCCATCAGAATTGACTGTTCTTCATAAAAAATGCCTACGATAAGGAAAAAAATATTTAATTTTTGTACGCATTGCCTAAAATGCAAATATCTCTTCATTTTACTAAAAATTATTGACCGCCATTGGATTTTTTGTACTTTTTATACATCAAAATAGTTTTTTTTATGAAATTAAAAGAGTGTCAGAGAAATCATACTAATATTTTATTCCCATTGTTAAAAATAACCAAAATTAGTCTTCTTTTTATTAGAAATGATGCTATTATATTTGAAATCAGTTATTTCTACCATCTTGAGACAAGTTTTCAAATCAAAATTTAGATATAATGAGAATTAAAATACTTAAACTTTTATTTTTGTGGAATAAGAATGCAGTTATTGATTTATTTTGATACACATTATTTACCGTCATATCATTTCAGTACTTTTTGTACATCAGAATTGGCTGTTCTTCATAAAATATGCCTATGTTAAGGAAAAAAATATTTAATTTTTGTACGCGTTGCCTAAAATGCAAATATTTCTTCATTTTACTAAAAATTATTGACCGCCATTGGATTTTTGTACTTTTCATAGATTAGAATAGGTTTTTGTTTCATGAAATTAAAAGAGTGTCAGAGAAATCATACTAAAATTTTATTCGCGTTGTTTAAAATAACCAAAATTTGTCTTCTATTTATTAAAAATGATGCTATTTTAATTGAAATCAGTCATTTTTTATCATCTTGAGACAAGTCATCTAATCAGAATTGAGATATACTGAGAATTTAAATACTTAAACTTTTATTTTTGTTGAATAAGAATACAGTTTACTTATTGATTGATTTTGATACAAATTATTAATCGTCATATCATTTGAGTACTTTTTGTCCATCAGAATTGACTGTTCTTCATAAAAAATGCCTACCATAAAGAAAAAAATATTTAATTTTTGTACGCATTGCCTAAAATGCAAATATCTCTTCATTTTACTATAAATTATTGACCGCCATTGGATTTTTTGTACTTTTTATACATCAAAATAGTTTTTTTTATGAAATTAAAAGAGTGTCAGAGAAATCATACTAATATTTTATTCCCATTGTTAAAAATAACCAAAATTAGTCTTCTTTTTATTAGAAATGATGCTATTATATTTGAAATCAGTTATTTCTACCATCTTGAGACAAGTTTTCAAATCAGAATTTAGATATAATGAGAATTAAAATACTTAAACTTTTATTTTTGTGGAATAAGAATGCAGTTATTGATTTATTTTGATACACATTATTTACCGTCATATCATTTCAGTACTTGTTGTACATCAGAATTGGCTGTTCTTCATAAAATATGCCTATGTTCAGGAAAAAAATATTTAATTTCTGTACGCATTGCCTAAAATGCAAATATTTCTTCATTTTACTAAAAATTATTGACCGCCATTGTATTTTTGTACTTTTTATAGATTAGAATAGGTTTTTTTTCATGAAATTAAAAGAGTGTCAGAGAAATCATACTAAAATTTTATTCGAGTTGTTTAAAATAACCAAAATTTGTCTTCTCTTTATTAAAAATGATGCTATTTTAATTGAAATCACTCATTTTTACCATCTTGAGACAAGTCATCTTATCAGAATTGAGATATACTGAGAATTTAAATACTTTAACTTTTATTTTTGTTGAATAAGAATACAGTTATTGATTGATTTTGATACAAATTATTAATCGTCATATCATTTGAGTACTTTTTGTCCATCAGAATTGACTGTTCTTCATAAAAAATGCCTACGATAAGGAAAAAAATATTTAATTTTTGTACGCATTGCCTAAAATGCAAATATCTCTTCATTTTACTAAAAATTATTGACCGCCATTGGATTTTTTGTACTTTTTATACATCAAAATAGTTTTTTTTATGAAATTAAAAGAGTGTCAGAGAAATCATACTAATATTTTATTCCCATTGTTAAAAATAACCAAAATTAGTCTTCTTTTTATTAGAAATGATGCTATTATATTTGAAATCAGTTATTTCTACCATCTTGAGACAAGTTTTCAAATCAGAATTTAGATATAATGAGAATTAAAATACTTAAACTTTTATTTTTGTGGAATAAGAATGCAGTTATTGATTTATTTTGATACACATTATTTACCGTCATATCATTTCAGTACTTTTTGTACATCAGAATTGGCTGTTCTTCATAAAATATGCCTATGTTAAGGAAAAAAATATTTAATTTCTGTACGCGTTGCCTAAAATGCAAATATTTCTTCATTTTACTAAAAATTATTGACCGCCATTGTATTTTTGTACTTTTTATAGATTAGAATAGTTTTTTTTTCATGAAATTAAAAGAGTGTCAGAGAAATCATACTAAAATTTTATTCGAGTTGTTTAAAATAACCAAAATTTGTCTTCTCTTTATTAAAAATGATGCTATTTTAATTGAAATCACTCATTTTTACCATCTTGAGACAAATCATCTGATCAGAATTGAGATATAATGAGAATTAAAATACTTAAACTTTTTGTTTTTGTTGAATAAGAATGCAGTTCTTGATTAATTTGATACAAATTATTAACCGTTATATGATTTCAGTACTTTTTGTACATCAGAATTGACTGTTTTTCATAAAATATGCCTACAATAAGGAAAAAAATATTAAATTTTTGTACGCGTTGCCTAAAATGCAAATATTTCTTCATTTTACTAAAAATTATTGACCGCCAATGGATTTTTGTACTTTTTATAGATAAGAATAGGTTTTATTTCATGAAATTAAAAGAGTGAAAGAGAAATCATACTAAAATTTTATTTGCATTGTTTAAAATAACCAAAATTAGTCTTCTTTTTATAAAACAATGATGCTATTTTATTTGAAATCAGTCTTTTTTACCATCTTGAGACAAGTCATCTAATCAGAATTGGGATATAATGAGAATTAAAATACTTAAACTTTTTGTTTTTGTTGAATAAGAATGCAGTTCTTGATTAATTTTGATACAAATTATTAACCTTCATATGATTTCAGTACCTTTTGTAAATCAGAATTTACTGTTTTTCATAAAATATGCCTACGTTTAGGAAAAAAATATTTAATTTTGGTACGTGTTGCCTAAAATGCAAATATTTCTTCATTTTACTAAAAATTATTGACCGCCAATGGATTTTTGTACTTTTCATAGATTAGAATAGGTTTTTGTTTCATGAAATTAAAAGAGTGTCAGAGAAATCATACTAATATTTTATTCCCATTGTTAAAAATAACCAAAATTAGTCTTCTTTTTATTAGAAATGATGCTATTATATTTGAAATCAGTTATTTCTACCATCTTGAGACAAGTTTTCTAATCAGAATTTAGATATAATGAGAATTAAAATACTTAAACTTTTATTTTTGTGGAATAAGAATGCAGTTATTGATTTATTTTGATACACATTATTTACCGTCATATCATTTCAGTACTTTTTGTACATCAGAATTGACTGTTCTTCATAAAATATGCCTATGTTAAGGAAAAAAATTTTAATTTCTGTACGCGTTGCCTAAAATGCAAATATTTCTTCATTTTACTAAAAATTATTGACCACCATTGTATTTTTGTACTTTTTATAGATTAGAATAGGTTTTTTTTCATGAAATTAAAAGAGTGTCAGAGAAATCATACTAAAATTTTATTCGAGTTGTTTAAAATAACCAAAAAATTTGTCTTCTATTTATTAAAAATGATGCTATTTTAATTGAAATCACTCATTTTTACCATCTTGAGACAAGTCATCTTATCAGAATTGAGATATACTGAGAATTTAAATACTTTAACTTTTATTTTTGTTGAATAAGAATACAGTTATTGATTGATTTTGATACAAATTATTAACCGTCATATCATTTGAGTACTTTTTGTCCATCAGAATTGACTGTTCTTCATAAAAAATGACTACGATAAGGAAAAAAATATTTAATTATGGTACTCATTGCCTAAAATGCAAATATTTCTTCATTTTACTAAAAATTATTGACCGCCATTGTATTTTTTGTACTTTTTGTAGATTAAAATAGTTTTTTTTATGAAATTAAAAGAGTGTCAGAGAAATCATACTAATATTTTATTCGCATTGTTAAAAATAACCACAATAAGTCTTCTTTTTATTAGAAATGATGCTATTATATTTGAAATCAGTTATTTCTACCATCTTGAGACAAGTTTTCAAATCCGAATTCAGATATAATGAGAATTAAAATACTTAAAACTTTTATTTTTGTGGAATAAGAATGCAGTTATTGATTTATTTTGATACACATTATTTACCGTCATATCATTTCAGTACTTTTTGTACATCAGAATTGGCTGTTCTTCATAAAATATGCCTATGTTAAGGAAAAAAATATTTAATTTTTGTACGCGTTGCCTAAAATGCAAATATTTCTTCATTTTACTAAAAATTATTGACCGCCATTGGATTTTTGTACTTTTCATAGATTAGAATAGGTTTTTGTTTCATGAAATTAAAAGAGTGTCAGAGAAATCATACTAAAATTTTATTTGGTTGTTTAAAATAACCAAAATAAGTCTATTTTTTTATTAAAAATGATGCTGTTTTATTTGAAATCAGTCATTTTTACCATCTTGAGACAAGTCATCTAATCAGAATTGAGATATACTGAGAATTTAAATACTTAAACTTTTATTTTTGTGGAATAAGAATACAGTTATTGATTGATTTTGATACAAATTATTAACCTTCATATGATTTCAGTACCTTTTGTAAATCAGAATTTACTGTTTTTCATAAAATATGTATGTTTAGGAAAAAAATATTTAATTTTGGTACGTGTTGCCTAAAATGCAAATATTTCTTCATTTTACTAAAAATTATTGACCGCCAATGGATTTTTGTACTTTTCATAGATTAGAATAGGTTTTTGTTTCATGAAATTAAAAGAGTGTCAGAGAAATCATACTAATATTTTATTCCCATTGTTAAAAATAACCAAAATTAGTCTTCTTTTTATTAGAAATGATGCTATTATATTTGAAATCAGTTATTTCTACCATCTTGAGACAAGTTTTCAAATCAGAATTTAGATATAATGAGAATTAAAATACTTAAACTTTTATTTTTGTGGAATAAGAATGCAGTTATTGATTTATTTTGATACACATTATTTACCGTCATATCATTTCAGTACTTTTTGTACATCAGAATTGACTGTTCTTCATAAAATATGCCTATGTTAAGGAAAAAAATTTTAATTTCTGTACGCGTTGCCTAAAATGCAAATATTTCTTCAATTTACTAAAAATTATTGACCGCCATTGTATTTTTGTACTTTTTATAGATTAGAATAGGTTTTTTTTCATGAAATTAAAAGAGTGTCAGAGAAATCATACTAAAATTTTATTCGAGTTGTTTAAAATAACCAAAAAATTTGTCTTCTATTTATTAAAAATGATGCTATTTTAATTGAAATCACTCATTTTTACCATCTTGAGACAAGTCATCTTATCAGAATTGAGATATACTGAGAATTTAAATACTTTAACTTTTATTTTTGTTGAATAAGAATACAGTTATTGATTGATTTTGATACAAATTATTAACTGTCATATCATTTGAGTACTTTTTGTCCATCAGAATTGACTGTTCTTCATAAAAAATGACTACGATAAGGAAAAAAATATTTAATTATGGTACTCATTGCCTAAAATGCAAATATTTCTTCATTTTACTAAAAATTATTGACCGCCATTGTATTTTTTGTACTTTTTGTAGATTAAAATAGTTTTTTTTATGAAATTAAAAGAGTGTCAGAGAAATCATACTAATATTTTATTCGCATTGTTAAAAATAACCAAAATAAGTCTTCTTTTTATTAGAAATGATGCTATTATATTTGAAATCAGTTATTTCTACCATCTTGAGACAAGTTTTCAAATCCGAATTTAGATATAATGAGAATTAAAATACTTAAAACTTTTAATTTTGTGGAATAAGAATGCAGTTATTGATTTATTTTGATACACATTATTTACCGTCATATCATTTCAGTACTTTTTTTACATCAGAATTGGCTGTTCTTCATAAAATATGCCTATGTTAAGGAAAAAAATATTTAATTTTTGTACGCGTTGCCTAAAATGCAAATATTTCTTCATTTTACTAAAAATTATTGACCGCCATTGGATTTTTGTACTTTTCATAGATTAGAATAGGTTTTTGTTTCATGAAATTAAAAGAGTGTCAGAGAAATCATACTAAAATTTTATTCGCGTTGTTTAAAATAACCAAAATAAGTCTATTTTTTATTAAAAATGATGCTGTTTTATTTGAAATCAGTCATTTTTACCATCTTGAGACAAGTCATCTAATCAGAATTGAGATATACTGAGAATTTAAATACTTAAACTTTTATTTTTGTGGAATAAGAATACAGTTATTGATTGATTTTGATACAAATTGTTAACCGTCATATCATTTGAGTACATTTTGTCCATCAGAATTGACTGTTCTTCATAAAAAATGACTACGATAAGGAAAAAAATATTTAATTTTTGTACGCATTGCCTAAAATGCAAATATTTCTTCATTTTACTAAAAATTATTGACCACCGCCATTGGATTTTTTGTACTTTTTATAGATTAAAATAGTTTTTTTTATGAAATTAAAAGAGTGTCAGAGAAATCATACTTATATTTTATTCGCATTGTTAAAAATAACCAAAATTAGTCTTCTTTTTATTAGAAATGATGCTATTATATTTGAAATCAGTTATTTCTACCATCTTGAGACAAGTCTTCAAATCAGAATTTAGATATAATGAGAATTAAAATACTTAAACTTTTATTTTTGTGGAATAAGAATGCAGTTATTGATTTATTTTGATACACATTATTTACCGTAATATCATTTCAGTACTTTTTGTACATCAGAATTGGCTGTTCTTCATAAAATATGCCTATGTTAAGGAAAAAAATATTTAATTTTTGTACGCGTTGCCTAAAATGCAAATATTTCTTCATTTTACTAAAAATTATTGACCGCCGTTGGATTTTTGTACTTTTCATAGATTAGAATAGGTTTTTGTTTCATGAAATTAAAAGAGTGTCAGAGAAATCATACTAAAATTTTATTCGCATTGTTTAAAATAACCAAAATAAGTCTATTTTTTATTAAAAATGATGCTATTTTATTTGAAATCATTCTTTTTTACCATCTTGAGACAAATCATCTGATCAGAATTGAGATATAATGAGAATTAAAATACTTAAACTTTTTGTTTTTGTTGAATAAGAATGCAGTTCTTGATTAATTTGATACAAATTATTAACCGTTATATGATTTCAGTACTTTTTGTACATCAGAATTGACTGTTTTTCATAAAATATGCCTACAATAAGGAAAAAAATATTAAATTTTTGTACGCGTTGCCTAAAATGCAAATATTTCTTCATTTTACTAAAAATTATTGACCGCCAATGGATTTTTGTACTTTTTATAGATAAGAATAGGTTTTATTTCATGAAATTAAAAGAGTGAAAGAGAAATCATACTAAAATTTTATTTGCATTGTTTAAAATAACCAAAATTAGTCTTCTTTTTATAAAACAATGATGCTATTTTATTTGAAATCAGTCTTTTTTACCATCTTGAGACAAGTCATCTAATCAGAATTGGGATATAATGAGAATTAAAATACTTAAACTTTTTGTTTTTGTTGAATAAGAATGCAGTTCTTGATTTATTTTGATACAAATTATTAACCTTCATATGATTTCAGTACCTTTTGTTAATCAGAATTGACTGTTTTTCATAAAATATGCCTACGTTTAGGAAAAAAATATTTAATTTTTGTACGTGTTGCCTAAAATGCAAATATTTCTTCATTTTACCAGAGACATATATACACAGAGATTGGCAACTCCGTGAAATCCCGTTAAAGATCGCGGCCCAGAATGAGATTCTCGTCGATAAAATTTAGAACATGCAATCAAGTCGGGGATGAATAACCTCGATAGATAATCAAGAGAAGCAATGGGAAAATTATATCAGATCATATTATAATTTCTTTTCTAATAAAAAAAACTTGAATGTTATATTTATCTTTAAGCATTTATTGAGAAAAATATTGTTATATGATATGCATTTCATAATTAAAATTTCAAATCTGGTAATGCTCAATTGTTATAACAATAAAATTTTCGGTACGGCATATATCTTTGCAATAGTTTGTTTAATTACACAGTGAAATTGTGTGTGTCCGATTTTCCGGTAATTAGGTCCTAAATAGAGTTGTGACTGTTGATTCACAGGTGTGCGATTACGCAATTTATTGCCCTCCGATCACCTGAATATTACCGGAGGTGAATTCTAAATGGATTATTACTTGGCAATTGTTTTTTTAAAAATTTTGCAAATTCTGACAAATTATTTTAACCATGACCAGAACTTTATTTTAACAGAAGCACTCGGCAATACTATAGTGTATATTCAATCAGGAAAACAAAAAGAGTCTTTTAACATGTAAAAAAAAAGAAATGAGGCAACTTTGTCATATCAGAGACATTATATGTCTCTGGTCATATATATAAAAATATGTAGCCAGTAGAATTTTGTGGCCGAATTTTGTCTCGTGAGAAACTGAATTTATATCTGTTTTAATTTAATTATAATGTTAAATTGTCAACAATATGTTTCATAAGTACAGTAAAATGCTCTGCTCAACTCTGGGAACATTATATCTAACGTTAATATGTTCCTGCTCAACTGTAGAATTTTAATGTTTTGTTTCATAAACCACTGGAGTATTTCAACATTCTTATCTTTACTCTTTCCAGAGACATATATACACAGTGAAACTTGAGTTTGAAATTAGAAAGATTTAAAATTGTGCACAAGTTTTATCTGATCTTTTGTGGGTTTATGTTTTCAAGGTAATTTTCTGTGCAGTTATTTTCATTTCATTTGTTATTTTTTTTCCTCTGTGTTACACGACCTTGTACTTTTTGATTTGCCCCTTGACATCTCCTGCTTCTGTTTAAACCTTTACCACAAATATCTCATCTGTTTTAAATAAAATAGTCTCATTCCCGGAATTTGTTATACAGGAATTCATATTAATATCAGATTTTTATAAGCATATCAACTGCTTGGTCTCTTCCCACAACTTGTGTCAGTTAGGACGGAATGCATCAATAGGTACATACATGTACCAGGTCATGGATATAATATAAGTACACGTTATGTGCTTTTGACCTTCACAAGAATTCTTAAACATTCATAAATGTGCAAAGAATATTGTTGTCGTTGGGTTGTTGTCTCATTGACATATATACCTCACATTTCTGTTTAGTCATAGCATCTGTGCCTTTTCAACTTATTGCAGAAAATATTACCATAAACATTTTTTCAAAACAGGAGAGATGAAATAGTGATCACAGAATGAGGACATGTAAACTTGAACAACACAACAGATAAATATAAATAAGCACCATTGACAATTTTTTAAAGGACTTAAACAAACATAGATGGTGACCAATGTAAGCGACTAGTGTACAGTAGCAGAGTGAACATTTCTTGCTTCTTTTTCTACACATTTTGTCATTTTATGTAAACAATTACATATGTTACTTTCCATGGAGAGGAAGGAATTTGTGAATAGAGTGGCCTTCTAATGATAGTCATACATGTAAATCCTTGTCTCATTAGCAATCATACTACATCATCATATTGTTATACATCTACATGTATGGTTTCTTGTAAAAACTATGTAAACTTTGTAAACATAAATAAGACTAATGAAGTTGAACACAAGATATTTATTTGCTTTTTTATCCATTTTACAGTCAGGATAAGCACATGTACTTTTCTCTCTTACATAACCATTGTTAGTTTTAAGTATCACATTGATAGTAGTAATCAGTCCACTACATGACTGTGCCGTCACTTTTGGAAAAAGTCATCACTAGTTGTTTCTGTTTGCCAGGGAGTCTTATTTTCAATCAGAAAGACTTGGGAGTCCTACATTCAGCCCATGTATGATATTATATCTCTTGTGTGCTGCACTGATGCAGGTAAATTTGATCAACATCTTTGTTCTTTTATAGCATGCAGGACCCTGTTAAAAAAAAGAAAGCTGTCAGATACTGAATGTAAATCTATATAAATTGTAAATGTCATCAAAGTGGTGGAAATAATGAAAAAAAAAACCAACTTCTATGCACAAATCAAGTATGTCATAGGAAAGTAATGCATGTGCTGGGTACAATAATTCTCTGAAGATGAAAAAGGTTATAAACTGTAAACGAACAGGGGTCTGTCTTGATATTGAAGCAAAACACCATGGGCGACTGCTATAATACTGATTTTAAATTGTAAATTGCATCAAAGTGGGTGAAAATATGATAAAAACAACCTCTCTATGCAAATTCAGTATGTCATAGGAAAAAAAATAATGTTCTGGGAACAATTATTCTCTGAAGATGGAAAAGTTTTAAACAGTAGTCATGGACAGGGGTCTGTCTTGATATTAAAGAAAATAAACATGGCCGTCAGCTATAATACTGATTTTTAATTGTAAATTACATCAAAGTGGGTGAAAATATGATAAAAACAACCTGCATATGCAAATTCAGTATGTCATAGGAAAAAAAATAATGTGCTGGGAACAATTATTCTCTGAAGATGGAAAAGTTTTAAGCAGTAGTCATGGACAGGGGTCTGTCTTGATATTAAAGAAAATAAACATGGCCGTCAGCTATAATACTGATTTTTAATTGTAAATTACATCAAAGTGGGTGAAAATATAATAAAAAAAACCTGCATATGCAAATTCAGTATGTCATAGGAAAAAAAATAATGTGCTGGGAACAATTATTCTCTGAAGATGGAAAAGTTTTAAACAGTAGTCATGGACAGGGGTCTGTCTTGATATTAAAGAAAATAAACATGGCCGTCAGCTATAATACTGATTTTTAATTGTAAATTGCATCAAAGTGGGTAAAAATATGATAAAAACAACCTCTACATGCAAATTCAATATGTCTGGGGAAAGTAATTCATCACGCAATTTGTTTTATTCCTTTTCAAATGAAAATGTTTTGATAAAAATTACGACAGTGCTAAAAATTTCCATAACGTGCATCTCGGCCCAGTTTCTACCATTATTAAATACTGCAATAACACGTTAATCGTTCGTCTCAATATTTTAAATAATAACTACTGCAAACTGAATAAAACAGGGTAATTCATAGTAGAAATTGAAATATATACTTACATTATGCTGTTTTGAAATGCTTGATGTGAAATAAAAATCGAAGCGTGGTGGTGTACTTGTCGTGATAAAATCAATATGGCGATCTCGTTAAAGTCTCGTGAGATGCGTTACGTGGATTAGATTTCGTTGACCACTGTTACAGTTGCCAATCTCTGTGTATATATGTCTCTGATTTTACTAAAAATTATTGACCGCCATTGGATTTTTGTACTTTCTATAGATTAGAATAGTTTTTATTTCATGAAATTAAAAGAGTGTCAGAGAAATCATACTAAAATTTTATTCGCATTGTTAAAAATAACCAAAATTAGTCTTCTTTTTATTAAAAATGATGCTATTTTATTTGAAATCAGTCATTTTTACCATCTTGAGACAAGTCATCTAATCAGAATTGAGATATACTGAGAATTTATATACTTAAACTTTTATTTTTGTTGAATAAGAATGCAGTTGTTGATTTATTTTGATACACATTATTTACCGTCATATGATTTCAGTACTTTTTGTACATCAGAATTGGCTGTTCTTCATAAAATATGCCTACAGTAAGGAAAAAAATATTTAATTTTTGTACGCGTTGCCTTAAATTCAAATATTTCTTCATTTTGCTAAAAATTATTGACCACCCTTGGATTTTTGTACTCTTTATAGATTAGAATAGTTTTTTTATGAAATTGAGAGTGTCAGATAAATCTTACTTACATTTTATTTCGTGTTGTTTAAAATATTCAAAATTAGTTTTCTTTTTATTAAAATTTTATATGCTTCGATTGTGACAGGAATATATATAGAAAGTCCTTGATTATGATTAGTTTTTTTAATGAATTTTATGATGATAACAAGGATTTGTATAGCTATGCAAATCCTTGTTCTAACTATACAAATCGTTGCTTTTCCGAGTATGTTTGGAAAATAAAAAAATAAAAATCGCGATGTAGATACCGTTTTAAAACCCGCCGTGTTTGAAAATATATAACCTAAATAAAACAAAAATACCATTCTTTAATAATAATATTTATGTTAGGTTTTATCTGTACATTTCTTTTCAATAAAACTTTGCTAAATTATTATTATTTAAGCAAAATGTATCATCATGATCATTGAACGTTCGATTTTCACTAGTCGCCATTTTAATTAATCTAAGCGAAACTTAGATTCCGTAATTTGCATTATTTTATCATGTGACGTATTACAGGTCAATCCGTCATCAAGGTCGATCGGTTCTATCAGTCCGATCAGTCCGATCAGTCCGATCAGTCAATTACTTTTACTAGAAGTCTGACGGATTGCTGACGTGAGTTTGACGCGAACTGGGCTGATCGGTGACTGATCGATGACCGCTGATTGATCGCTGAAATAGTAACGCCTAAGGTTGCAAGTACTGTATCCTGACTGTTGTAATTGAAACGGGTTAAACTATCGATCGATGACCGACTTAAAAACCCGAAAGCTGCTTTAACAAAAATTGGTACCGTTAATTTTATTGTGAACATGAACAATATTGAAAATTTGAGTTATGTAATCTATCGCACTTTAGCCTTACCACGAACGCAATTCGATCTAGCTATCAACAAGATAGCATGCATTACAACGCCACTATTCCCCGCAATCCATTAAAAACGGATTATAGCGTCAAACCATCACACTGCAATTAGGAGTATTATGGCGGTTACACATATATTATCATAGTTATTCTAGAGTAGGATATAGGGTTGTCAATGCTGAATTTAATCAAGATTTTCGGATAGTTTAAACATTAATTTAAACATTAATTTATCATACAAAATACAAACTGTCAATGCGAAATGAAAATTGATTCACTCCATACTTATAGTATACATTAAAAAGACAATGCTATACATGTAATACCATGTCAAAGAATATTCACAGTTGACTATTGAAAGCTCTAAACACTTTTTAATGTTTGATCAACAAAAGTAAATTCGAACAGGATTTCTTGTAAAATTGAGATTGACTTTAATTTTTCATTTGTTTTTTCAGTGGCCCTGTTTGCGTGGGCTTCAGATAAGAGGAAAATCGTTATTCGGTTCAATAACGTACCTTCTGTATCATGCAGGAAAACACAAGTATATCATGTACAGAAGTTGGACAACATTCTGGAAGTGCCTGGCATAGTGGAACATCAGTGGCAACTGTGCATTTACATGTGAATGATAATGTTTCCATTGAAACAACTCAAACCATAGAGGCCGGCCATTGGACTCAATTTACTCTAATAAAAATAAAATAGTGCATAACAATATAACGCTTCAATCACAGTGTGTTTATTGAACACTAACTTTTTCCAAGGATTAAAGAAATGGCAATTTAAAATATGTTCTACTGTTTCTCATCTAATAATTTAGTATCATGTTATTTTACTTCCATATCTTTTCATATATCAGGAATACCAACTGCAGAAAAAAGAGTGTTACCAGTATATATGGTGACACATAGAAAATAAGATTGAAATACAGCAGGATTCTGAAAAAAAAGATTCCAACATTTATTATGAAAAGAATGTACAATTTTCCATTGGGAATCTTAGTTATTCTATTAATACTGCTTCGGCATGCTAAATCATTAGCATAATGTACTTTGTTAGGTTTTACATACGACTATTTTATAAAACGTTAGTTGAATTACACGTACAAAATAAAAAACATGCATAACCTGAAATGGAATTCAGAATCAAGTTCTATTAAAATATTGCACGACTCCCCCAACAAATTCCTACTTTTATGTGTACTGGCACATCATCAATCCCTTTTAAACTAAAACTTCACTTTGTTAGATCAAATTTGTGTTAACGGTGTTATATTTTAGTTGGTCGTTGAAAAAATCCAACGACGATTTGTTTTTTGGTCGAAGCAACAGTCCCGTACTTTATATCTGACTTAATGCAGGAACTTCTTAGGAAGAAAGATAAGAAGTTAGCAATATCCTTTAACTCTACTTTCCGCTATATAGATGACGTTCTTTCACTAAACAATTCAAAATTTGGTGACTATGTGGATCACATCTATCCCATCGAATTGGAGATAAAGGATACTACAGATACAGCTAAGTCGGCTTCATATCTTGACTTACATCTAGAAATTGACAATGAGGGTCGGTTGAAGACAAAACTTTACGACAAAAGAGATGATTTCAGCTTTCC
The DNA here is from genome assembly GCF_036588685.1 of Mytilus trossulus. Lineage (NCBI taxonomy): Eukaryota > Metazoa > Mollusca > Bivalvia > Mytilida > Mytilidae > Mytilus > Mytilus trossulus. The sequence goes on along the minus strand of NC_086380.1, from coordinate 80,611,316 downwards.
AATTGTGAACTTTCCATTTCTAAGTAGCAACATTCCAGCAGCATCTGCATACGGGGTATATATTTCCCAATTGATACGATATTCCCGTGCTTGCATTTCCTATCATGATTTTCTTGATAGAGGGTTACTGCTCACAAGGAAGCTATTAAACCAAGAGTTCCAAATGGTGAAGTTGAAATTATCCCTTCAAAAATTTTACGGACGCCATCAAGAGTTGGTTGACCGTTATGAAATAACCGTTTCACAAATGATATCGGATATGTTCCTTACGTCGTAACTAGAATCCCCTTCCCTTTCATGAATTTGACCTACCGAATTAGACTATTTACCGGATTTGTAATCACATAAGCAACACGACGGGTGCCGCATGTGGAGCAGGATCTGCTTACCCTTCCGGAGCACCTGAGATAACCCCTAGTTTTTGGTGGGGTTCGTGTTGTTTATTCTTTAATTTTCTATGTTGTGTCATGTGTACTATTGTTTTTCTGTTTGTCTTTTTTTCATTTTTAGCCATGGCGTTGTCAGTTTGTTTCAGATTTACTAGTTTGACTGTCCCTTTGGTATCTTTCGTCCCTCTTTTATATGTGAATTATCAATGTTTACTTCATGAACAACACGACGGTTCCTACCTGTTTGGCAAGATCGGTTAACCTTTTTATACTCATCCCACTATTACTACTATAAGAAACACAAAAGAATAGCGATCTCAGTATTTCTGTGAACATAGCATTTGTAGACAGTTTTACAAATAAACTCGACATCATAGATACAAGGATTGAAATGTTATACATAAATTTGTGCCAGACGCGCGTGTAGTTTACAAAAGACCCATCAGTGACACTTGAATCAAAACATGTTTAAGGCAATCTAAAGTACAAAGCGTTAATAACATGGCGTGTGCTTGCTTTAATTGATGTATGGTCTTTCTTTGACTCTTTTGGTCTTTTCTTTCTCTTTGTATTAAGGTGTCACTTGTATGTATGTATGTATGTATGTATATATGTATGTATGAACAGGAACAGTTCTGTTATGTGATTGCTTTGACTATAATGCACTGCGTAGATACATCACGTAAAAAAAACGCCCTGCATATTAGGCACGGACCTAAGTTTAAAAAATTGAAAACAAGTTTAATAATTCTATGCGTCCGAAGCGCTTTTCTGGATTAATCTTCACCAGAAACGCTCAAAGCCAAACATTTAAAATCCGAAGATGTATAAGTACCTAAAACCGTTGAAGAGCTATATGACAAACATTCCTAAAATAAATAAGAGTGGTAATTATCAACTTTTCAACATCAACTACGAATTATAAAAAAAATAAGCATACATGTGTGACAGCCATGAATAAAATTAAATTTAGTAACGTTCAAAATGAATGCACACAATGTCGTCCTACGCACATCACACTTGTAATTCAAGTATAAGAAAATAAGAAATAGGGTTCTGACAGATCTTAAAAGTGCAAACATGTTAAAATTCATCTATCCACATCTTTGTTGGTATGTTGTCCAGATTTGGTTCTGGTTAAAAGTATACGAAAAATCTGTGACGAAAATAGCACTTTGTAAGACAAGTGTGCGGAAAATACTTTTTGTCTGCTCCCCTCATACTTAGTAGATTTATAAACAAACACATTTTATTTAAATTTCATTTTTAATTTTAGTTCATTTATGTGTTTTTGAGTTTAGTATGACGTCCATTTTGACTGAACTAGTAGACAATTTGCAACGGTTTAGTGGTAAGCTGAAGTCGGCCTCCGTGTGTGTGATTTTAGTGTTCTGTTGAATACCCATTGGTGGCCTTCTGCTGTTTTGTTTTTCACGCCTTGCTTGAGTTCTTGTCTCTTTAAAACTTCTTCTTCTTCTTCCTCGGAAGTCCACCCTATTTGCAGGGTCACCGCATTAAAAATGTCCTAGTTTTAGGTTAATTTTTTAAAATGCGTAGTTATTTATAAAATAAATAATAAATAAAATTGTTAGGCTTTAATATGTACTTAGTTTTAGTAAAACAAAATAATAAGGATAAAAGGTAAAAACTTGTATTTACACTGTACATAGCATACTGTCACAAGATTAAAACACTATTTAGATTTAAAATTTAAAAAATGGATAAAACCTAAAGTTACTAAGAATATAGGAGTCCACTTATTAAAGATAAAAATATGTTTATGGTTCATCTATGGCAGTGATGATAAAAAGTTTATCAAACGAGGTTCCTCATTATATGTTTATATAAAATCTAAAAAAACATTAAATCATGTTGTAGATTTATTTTAACATGTATTATAATTTTGTTATACTTATAACGTTGAGGCTAATATTAGATATAAAATTTAACATTATCGTCTAGCAACAGAATTAATTCTCTGTTTATTGATTATTTTTTTTTATGGTTGGAATGGAACAATCATATACTAGTATGTCATTAATAATCATGACGATAAGTCAATATTTATACCCATTCTCATGACCGATACTAGCTAAATTTTAGATGATGTTATGTTCATCAGTAGGGAGTCGAGTACTATTGTTCATTATCCTTCACTGAATTCCAGAACTCTTACAGTTAATATGCAGAGTGTTATTGTTATGTATATTTCACAATAATTCAGCTCTCTTGGTGTGTAATGCAAATACCCAGTTTTTGCAGATTCTTTCTATACCTCCTAATTGAGCTTTTGGTATCCGAAGGTTAGTGGAACTGTCAATTAACAATTGGAGTAGATCGTCATCAGATTTAATGATGTTATTGTAGTTGATTTGATTTTCTATCAACAAATTTTTGAGTCTAATATGGTGAATTTTTCTGACTGAGTTAAGGCTTTTGCAGTTCATAAGAAAATGTTTATAGTCTTCTGTTTCTTCTGTACAAAGTTTGCACTGTGGAGATTTTGTTGAATCAAAGCGGTTGTTTATACTTTGAGTTTTATACGTTCCAGTGAGTATTCTGGATTTAATTATGCCTTTAGCAACATCTCTCTTGTTGTCTCTGACACTGCTCCAACACTTATTAGGATTTCGGAAATTCCATTTGCTTATTTCCATTTGATTTAATGATGATTTTGTTTTAGCTATCTCAGACCATTTTGTTTTCCATGTTGAGTCTATCATATCGTGGGTCAATCTTTTCCAGTTTTTGTTTGGATTTAAGACTATCTCATGCGCAGAGGGCAATCCATATGCCTTGAGAATATGATCCACTTTGATATACCAGCTGTTGGAGTTATCATCTTTTGTTGCTAATTGTCTGATTCCTATTTTGTATTCAATGGAATTTGTATCTTTTGAAATTCTAAGGAATAGAGAAATCATTGCCTTGTGGATGAGTTGTTCAATGGCTTCTGCTCCAAGCAAAATATATATTGCAGCATCTGCAGTTCTTTGTGGCAGAGATAGCAGATGTTTAAATGTCTTTTTCTGGAAATTCTCTAATTTCAAAATATCAGCCTTATTAAAATTCAAAATTTCAAAACCATATAGCATTCTTGGTATGACAAATGTTCTCCACAGTTTATATGAAATCAACGGATTTACTCCATTTATTCCATGCAAGCCTGCTCCCATGAGAGAATACATGGTAGCTCTAGCGGTGGATATTCTGTTGACTACATTTGGGGAATTTCAGTCTTGTCTTTCAATACCCAGATGTTTTATGGTTTGTTTTTCGCTGATTTTCTCGTTGAAAAGTTCAAAGTTAAATTCTTTGCTCTTTTTGTTGATCAGTAAAATTTCCGTCTTTTTACTATTGATTTTTACTCTATCATTCTTTGTACAGCTTTCAATTATACGGAGTTGAGTTGAAGCATCCTGTTCAGAAGTTGCACATAGCATAATATCGTCTGCACATGTTGGACAACCTAAGTAATTGGTTCGGATCTTAAATCCAATATTTGTAGCTTCAAGTGTATCTAGGATATTCTTGTTGTATGATTTATAAAAGTTGGCAGATAAAATACCTCCCTGCTTTACTCCTTGCTCGTTTGTGAAAGCCTGCGAGATACATCCTTGAGATTTTACTTGGGTTGATGTATTATTATACAACTCTCTGATCAGTAACCAGGTAGGGCCTGTAATTCCTTGGTGATAAAGTTTCCAGAAAAGATGTATGTGATCTACCACATCAAACGCTTTTTCTGCATCCAGAGTAATTAAAATTAGTTTTTCATTATTATCCTTTGCTTCATTTATTGCCTCGGTGATTAAAAGAGCAATGTTTATTGAGGAAGCGCCTTTTGTGAAACCTTTCTGTAGTCTATTCTGTTGCTTATTTAATGTTCCTTCGATTCTAACTCTTAAACAGAGTTCTAAAACTTTGCATATGATAGAGATTACAGTTATTCCTCTATAATTCGATGGAATTTTTGGATCCTTGTCTTTTTAGTGGACTGGAGTTAAGAGTCCCTTTTTTATGGCAGCAGGTACATGTATTGTATAGAAAATGTTATTGATCAGGGTTGTCAGGTAGTCAATTAGAGCTATACCTCCGTGTATAAGATGTTCTGAAGTAAGACCGTCTACATCTCCAGACTTCCGCTTTTTTAATTGTGAAATAAATAAGTTTTGAAATTTCAGAAGAGGTAACCGGTTGAACAGTTATGTCATCATTTTCGCATAAATTAACAATTGTTTCTGCGTCTAATTTGACCAGGTTGTCATGTTCTTTATCAAAGAACGGATTGTCTTTTGTTTTAGCTAAATTTGCAAAATGTTCTTTAAAGAGTTCATTTATATCATCCGGCGTAGAAGCTTCTTTATCTGGAGTTTGCAGCGTATGAGTGAATTGGGAGGAAGATGATCTTTGGGTTTTTATTAACCTGAAGAATAGTTCATTGTCTCTATCGGAAGCTTTCATAATTTCTTCATGTAGCTGATTTCTTTTGTCAGCACTTTGTTGTCTTTGTATTGATCTTACTAACCGTTTAGAATCAAGCCTGTGTATACTATAGATGTTATCTTTTGAATGGGGAGATCCTGCTTTTTTCCAGAGAATGCCTTTTTGCATTTACTAACGGCATTGGCAAGTTTTGGTGACCAACTTATCTTTTTCCTTCTATTAAATTTTGATTTTCTACGAGGGTAGCATGCATCCAAAGCGTTATTTAATCCGGTAAGTAATTGATTTGTAGCTTGGTCAATTCCATATGGTGTTCTAATGTTAAGGTATTTTCTATCTTTTAGTACTTCCTGAACTTTAAGAGCATAGTTATCCTTATTAACTTTTTCCCAATTAATTTTTTGTATGGACAACTTCTTTTTGCTGTTTCTGACTGGTACTTAGTTCTATACAGAGATCGGCAGACACAGGATAATGGTCAGAGGTGTTGTGACCTTCACGTAGGATTTTTACCTGAATTAGTTCTTTTAAATGTATATTGTTCTCAATAACTTTTATCAATATGTAGTCAATCTGTGATCTAGATGTTCCTTGAAAATATGTGTGATCAGTAGGGTATTTTGCTGGGAGTTCTAATCCATTCTCTTTACAAAATTGTTTAAATAGTTTATCTTGGGGGTCTTTGTAATGTCTAATAAATGAGGCGTTAAAGTCCCCTGCTATCATGATTGAGTGCGTATCTTGGTACTTGAGGATAATTTCTTTAAGAGTGTCTAAGGATGTTCTGTAAGCATCATTTCCACAATCAGGACATCTAGAAGGAAGATATACATTAATAAGGCAAGTAGGATTTCCAGTTGTATTTTGCACTTGTATTGTTGGAGGATCATGTGATGAGATCTTAATTGATTGTATAGAATTGTGTACTTGTTTATCTGTTAAGAATGAGCTACAAGATTCTTGTATACTTGAATTCATTTTGTTCAGGAGACTTGTAGCAGGGAGAGTCTGTAATATTTCGTGTAGATCATTCCTAATAAAATCACCTATGTCTCTACCATTGGCTTCTACTGAAAAAGCAGTTTTGTACATGTTGATTCTATAAACCTGTCTCCTTCCAATTCCTGTAGTAGTGATTGGTTTTATACTGAGAGATTCTTCTACAACAAGATTATTTTTGTCTCCTTTTAAATGAGAAATGGCGGTAAGTTTTGTAGAATTTTCGTAAAATGATGGAGTGTGTTTGTGAAACATCAAAAAAGCAGCAGGAGGGAACTTCATTACTAGTGTCCCTCTTTTAAATTCAGCTTGAACATCCATTTGTTCAGTTGCATCAACCATTTTTTGGGCAGCTTTAGTTGTATTGAGTGTGTACTTGGTATAAGTTGTCTTCCCTTGTGTTCTATTTGGTGTGATATTACTAGAGGGTTGTACTAGTTCCTTGCTCTTTAGTCTTGCCTTGTGTTTTGCAACAGCCAGACTGGGTGTGTATCTGTATGGTGTTATTTTGTCTCTATGTGACCTTCTTGGTGAGGCCATTGTGTTTATTCTAGGGACAGCAAAACAGTATTTACTATCGATAGGATATAAAATGTTATTATTATTTTAATTTTATGTTTTATACCTTGATGTTGATCAAAATTTTGGACAGCAAAACAGTATTTACTATCCTGTACCCTTTAAAGGATCAGTTGAAAAAAGTTTTTCTTTTGGAGACTATAGCTATAAACTTATAAAATCTGTTGAAATCAAGCCTATAAACTGTAGATATTCCCTTGTGTTGTCCACTGTTTTTACTATCATTTTTTCTGGTTCAATGCCCAAGACATTAATTTGTTGTCATTTGAAATTGCATGTGATATGACTGCTTAAATCCTTTTGTTGTTTGTTTAAAATTAAACCTATATATAAGACACAACAGTTCACAGTGAAGTTCTTTTAGACAGCAAAACTGTTTTTACTATCATAAATACTGGAGCAGTGTGAAATATTTTGTTGCTATATTAAGAACTTTGCATGTGATATGAATCCTTAATTCGTTAGCTTATGCTGAAATAAAACCTTTTAGTTGTAAATTTCCCTAGTGTTGTTCTTTGACAGCAAAACAGTTTTTACTATCAATAACACTGGAGCAGTGTCAGTGTTAAAGATTTGTTGCTATTTGAAGTTGCATGTGAACTATTAGATCTTTTTGTGGTCTGTTAAAGTTAAACTAATAATATGCAGATGTTCCTTAGTGTTGTTCTTTAGAACATTCCCCAGTTCCATTATCAATTTTTAAAGAATTTAATGTTGCTCACGTCACAGGAAGCTTCTTTATGCTTACTATACAGTAACTATCCATAGCTTGGAATAAATAAAGTCACATGGGATTATTTACTGTGGCATTGAGTTCAATACACCATGTTCATTTAACGGTTAAAATTACCATGGGGACCATCTTACAAATTTGAAAATGTTGCCTCATTTGCAGATATGATAAGTTGTCTTTTCTATCAGTTTCATGGTTCAGTTTTTCTTTACATGTATCTATTATAATATGTTAGCTAATTGTTTGCATAATTTGCAAACATCGGGAGATACGCTATTGAAACAGTGAAAAGTCTTGTCGATATGACATTTAAAGTGAAAATGCAAATGCTTAAATTAAAATTATAATTCCTTAAAATGTTAATTATGCAAAATATTTAAAGTCAGTGCTCGTTGATTGAAGATTTGTAAAATGCAGTTGTTACACAAACCACTCCACTTTTAGAGAATCTATAATACATAGATATTTTGTTTACGTACTGGATCTCAGAAATGATCTGTATGTTTCATCTCCACATACAACTTGGGAAAATCAACATAAATATACATGGTAGCGGCGAAATTGAATTCTGGGGATGAGGTGGTACAGAAGTTAATGGCAATTTTAAAATATTGAAAATATGCCACACGACCTCATATGTTTACTTTGTATAAAATAGTAGTACGAAATTTCATTGTAAAAGTGGCATTGTCTTTATTGACAGAAATGCAACCTGAAAGTACATGACCAATTCATTGCCGAGGAAATAATATATGCCAATGTACCAAATATCACTAGCCTTTTTCGGTCCCTTTAAACTGTACTAGTCGAACACTTTAACATGTAATTATAAACTATGCACAAGTCAACAGATTATGACTGAGGTTACAGAGCCAAACGATTTCCATGGATATCGGACGTTCTAAAGCTTATGACAACTGCAAACAACATATCTGTATTAGTCCGCATGCTGTATATATGTTACTGTTATAAATTATTATAATAACTACCTACGTATACTGATTTTATGAGTGCCCCGTGTGTAAGGGTTAGGGTGCAAATAGGGTGCAAATTTGAATTACGCTATAGATTTCTTGTTGTGCTCCTACTTGCGCAGATGATTTAGCCATTCTTAGTAACTGTCCGTATGAAACGCAAATTTTAATTGATATGGCCTTTGATTTTAGTAAACTGGCGTGAGGCATACTTACTACAACCAGCAAATAGTTGTGTTATACAGTCTAAATCACGTCACCATGAGAAAGTAAATGAAAATTTTTGGAATTTAGGCAATTCTGTTCTTCCAACTTCTAATAAAGCAACACATATAGGAATATGTCGTACAGACGATGATTCATGTAAAGCTACAATAGATGAGAATTTAAAGAAAGCAAGAAGGACACTTTATAGTTTAATGGGGGTTGGACTTTATGGCGAAAATGGACTAGATCCACAAACTTCAATGTCAATAATGAATACTTATATTATACCGATAATGTTTTATGGATTGGAAATAGTAATCCCTAGAGGAAGATGTTTAGAAACTTTAAATATCCAATTTAAGAAGTTCTTGAAACAATTGTTATCTTTACCAAAAACAGTAGCAGATCCTGCTATACATATGATTTCTGGGATGTTACCTGTAGAAGCTCAAATAGGTGTAAAAATTTTAACTTTTTATGGAAATATTACTAGACAAGGAAAAAATTCTATTGAATGGCAACTAGCGGAAAGGCAATTAAATGTTAAATCTATTAATAGTAATAGTTGGTTTAGTTTACTGAGGAAAATATTTTTGAAATATGAACTTAATGATCCTGCACAATACTTAGTTAATCCAATTAGTAAATACCAATGGAAAAGGGAAATAACTTCCAAAGTTCAAAAATTCTGGATTGAGAAGATACTGAATCAAGCAAAACTTTATACCAGTTTAAGATACTTATCGTTGATATATAAACCAGGACAATGTCATCCTATTGCAAATACAAATACTATCAATTCAAGGGAAATTATTAGAATTCCTACAAAATTGAAAATAGCTACTGGGAGTTACATTCTGCAAACAGTTAGAGCCAAGTTTAAAAGTAATACAGAACTGTCTATATGCAAACTGTGTAATGAAACAGAAGAAACTTTACGGCATTTCTTATTAACGTGTAAAAGTTTAGAAGATATCAGAAAACCAATTTTGGAAGATTTAATTAATTCCTGTAGTGAAGAACTAGCTGCTTTTAATATGAAAGGTGAACATTTTGACATTTTACAACTGATAATAGATCCCTTTACTTACATGACAATGTTAAGAAATGAAAAAGTTTTTAAAGTAATACAGAACATTATAGATCCAAAATGTAGGCGATTATGTTACAATCTCCATTGTGAAAGATATAGACTGTTGCAATTAGATGATATAAAGAAAAAGAAAAGAAAGTAGATAATAACATTTTATGAATCCTAAGTGTCAATTGGTTGTCTACTCTTAAACAGTGATATCTTTAGATAAATATTTTAGATTTTAAAATATTTAATGATTTGATGATATTGACATTAAGTCCAATTTTATCGTCAAGAATATGATGAACAATTGTAAATAGTGTATAGTGATATTGGTGGAAGATATTTTTATTCATGATGTGAAAAACCAATACTCTGGAGAGGTGTGCCTACATTGGCAGAATATATATTACAGATTACAGATATAGAAGCGAAGCTCCTGCTAGAGGAGGAAGATAAAGACTAGGTAACAGGTAACATATCATTGATTTACCATAAATAGTTCCTCTTAACTAACAGAATCCAAAACTTTAACAAATTGTTGAAACACTACTGCTAGAAACGGCAAGGGGAGACAAAACAATTATTATTAGAATGTAAACTTATACAAGGATTGGATCGAATGCCAATTTTCAGTTATCATTGCAGAATTGTTTTTCCTTTTTTTGCTGTTTACCATTTTTCTTCATCTAAAACAGCTTTGGTAAAATATGCATAAAATTGGTAAAAAAAATCATTAATAAGCACATGTGAAAAGACAACAGGCAATTCCCTGCAAAAGAGGGACGAAAGACACCGAAGGGACAGTCAAACTCGTAAATCTAAAACAAACTGACAACGCCATGGCTAAAAATGAAAAAGACAAACAGAAAAACAATAGTACACATGACACAACATAGAAAACTAAAGAATAAACAACACGAACCCCACCAAAAACTAGGGGTGATCTCAGGTGCTCCGGAAGGGTAAGCAGATCCTGCTCCACATGCGGCACCCGTCGTGTTGCTTATGTGATTACAAATCCGGTAAATAGTCTAATTCGGTAGGTCAAATTCATGAAAGGGAAGGGGATTGTAGTTACGACGTAAGGAACATATCCGATATCATTTGTGAAACGGTTATTCCATAACGGTCAACCAACTCGTGGTGGCGTTCGTGAAATTTACGAAGGGATGATTTCAACTTCACCATTTGGAACTCTTGGTTTAATAGCTTCCTTGTGAGCAGTAACCCTCTATCAAGAAAATCATGATAAAATTTCGGTATGGAGAAAAGGTCATTATCTTTGAACCTTTTTTCAGATTTTCTCTATCTATTCAATTTCATGATAATAATCTAAACTTGCATTTTACCCTAATGATTTATTTTATGACATGTTGGATAATCAGACACATTTGTGTAGCCAATTTTCATTTCAATAGGTCCAGTAGGCTAAGAGAAGAATTTTGTAAAAGTTAAAGCACAACGATGGATACCAAATGATGAGGAAAGAGTGTTGAACACTCATACATATGTTTAATCCTGCCACATCTATTAAGTCTGGAGCCTGATATTCAGTGGTTATTGTTTGCTGCTGTATATCATTATTTTTATCGTAGCTTTGTACATTAATCAAGTAGTTTGTTTTGCATGTTTGAATTGCTTACATTTTGTCATGTCTTTGTCTTTTTACAACTTGCTATGCAGTATGTAGTTTGATCATTGCTGGAAGCCATACAGCGAACTATAGCTACGTCATTTAGTCTCTATTGGAAGCTTGTCTCATTATACTCATGTGAACATTGAAAAGACAGAAAATATATGTAAACAACTTTGAGACAACTTATTCTTATAGTTGCATTAGAGTATAGTTTTCTGTCATATTACACCAATTTTCTGATTTAAAGAACAAAACTAATATGATTTTTTGAATAATTTATTATTTCTATTTTTAATAGAAACATACGTATTTTGTGACACATGTCCTTGACACGTTTCACCATTCAATGATGATAGTAATAATAATAATATATTGCATCAAAATCTTTGGATTTTCTGTACAAAAATGTTCATATCAATTGTATTATTTATATATATTTATATTATATATACGTAATAAGTTACATCTTAATGCATATCAAAATAAAAAAAAAAAAAAAAGTCTTTTAAAAAAAATTCATTACTATTTAAAAATCTTTGTAACAGCTATTATTAAAAATCAAAATATAATGTCTAAGAACACTTTTCCACAGACCTACAGTGTACAACAATACACAAATTAAAGTCATACTTTGTGATCACTGGAAATAGATATTTTGTAGATTAGATAAAAATTTCACAAGTATTTTGGACTTTAGTACCCGAATGTATAGGTATACTACTAACACATGTTAATAAAAGTTAAAAGCACTTTGTGCTGCATAAGATATATTCACACCTTGAATAAACAGGCTAATATATTCAACTTTAAATTTTTTTTAAATGAACTCCATAAATGGTTGCATTTACCTTTCTAGAAAATGACAAACTTAAGATAAGATGTGATGCAACAACAGAATAATTCATCAGTGCTATTTTGTTAACATAACATGGTACTAAATATAGTATAAACACAATTGCCCAATACACTTTAACATAGCCCTTGAATATAAATTTTCCATACTTTTTGAAAGCTACAAATTAAAATGTTTGGCATAATTCAATTTTAAATGAAAATCAACAAATAATGAGGTGATGCAAAAATAAATATAAATGATAAGCTATTAAAACACCCAGGGTGACGAATAAATAAATACAAATTAATGATGAATGAATGAGATCATTTCTACAATATTGCAATAATACCATATAATCTACTACATAGTAACTCATACAATCTAACATTTGTGTATTAAACTTCATGTATATGTATACTTAGTGTATTTAGTCACATGTACATTTATACTTAGTGTATTTAGTCACATGTACATTTATACTTAGTGTATTTAGTCACATGTACATTTATACTTAATGTATTTATTCAGATGTACAATTTCTACTTGGTGTATTTATTCAGATGTACATTTATACTTAATGTATTTATTCAGATGTACAATTTCTACTTGGTGTATTTATTCAGATGTACATTTATACTTAATGTATTTATTCAGATGTACAATTTCTACTTGGTGTATTTATTCAGATGTAAATTTATACTTAATGTATTTATTCAGATGTACAATTTCTACTTGGTGTATTTATTTGATGTACATTTATACTTTGTCTATTTATTCACATGTACAAGGATACTTTTGCTTGTTTTTTCAGATGTACACTTTATACTTTGATTTATTCCTCTAGATGTACATTTTATTCTTTGTCTATTTCTCTAGATGTACATCTTATACTTTGTTTATTTTTTTTTTGATTTTCAATTTATACTTTGTTTTCTTTTCAAGAAGCACAGTCTTTTAAAAGTTGATTGGTTGCCGTTTCCTTAATGTCCAGTTGCAAATATTTCATGTTTTTTGGTTTTTAGACAAGAACAAACAACAATCAAACCGACAGGGAGGTGTTGCAAAATCAATTGACTAGAAGGAACGGCAGGGAATTTTTCATTTAGTCCTTGAAAAATTAAAAAAAAAAATAAAACGTTCATTTTGGAAAAATTAATACTTTGTATTGGAAAAGGTAAAATTACAAAAATACAGAACAAATCAGAAAGTTGGTAATCAAATAGCAAAATAGAAAGGTTAGATAAGGGGTCGCTGTACCTGAAGTATGTCAATGAATATTGATGATGGCATTAAGGAATCAAAATAATTGACCATTGGACATTAACGTAGTAACACAAGCGACAACCAATCAATCAATAAAAAAAGGAATTATTAAAAAGGATTTCAGCTAAAAAAAATGAAAAATTTAAAGCTGCATATATATAAACAGACTGTATGGGAATGATGATGCTAAAATATTTAGATGATTTAAAAAAATAATCTTTTAATGGAATAGAACACAGGTAAATAAAGGGTACTAAGAAAAGTTGTTCACAAAAAAAACAACCAACAAAACAATTGTTATTATATAGCAGTATGTTTCCTTATTTTTAAATCTGTTTTCCCTCAAGTATATTCACATAACATTTACGCCATAAAATTACCTTGCACAAAAAAAGTAAATATCAATGTCATCTTGTATTTTGCCAATGTAAATTAATCAATTTTTTCCCCATTGAAAATTGGAAAGGAGAAAGAAAAATACCAGTTAACAAATTTATTGCATAATCATTATTTTCTAAAAATAAATCTAACACATTTTTTAAGACTGTTTTCAAATTACTATCTTGTAGGAAACATGTTATCTCTACATTTGATTACAATGGCAAAGTGTTTTCTAAAGAGTAGAAATTTACCCTATAATTAAATAAAAAATTTCAGCAAAAGTTTAAAATTGGTAAAAGTTGAATGAGAAACTGAATTTCACAAACTGTATAATTAAAACCTTAGTACATCACAAAATCTTCCTAATGGACAGCAACAAACTATAAATATTTAGAAAATTGTACAGACATAAGATATATTTAACCTTTAAACTAAAAAATTATTATACAAAGTAAAAATATTCAAAATAAATATTGGGTGTAGGTTTAAGACAAAACCCATGTACTTTACTGAACAGACACAATCCTTACCAAACAATAAAATGGAATAACAAACTAATAAATGTGTATTTGATACATGTACCAACTTCTAAGTTTTCAAAGAATTTTTAAGACATAATATGTAAGGCCAAGTGTAAAACACTATTTTTTACATGTATCTAAAAAATATCAGTATCTTAGACTGTTGATTAACCAAGTGTATCTTGCCAAAAAAAATTGCTAATTTATCAAGCTCACCTTTCTACCAAAAAAAGTGGTGACAGACTTAAACGTTCTATACATTTATATGTGAAACAAATACCTTGGATATCATCATTTTTTTTTATTAGAAAAATTCCTACTTATTTAGTCAATAAGAAGCATATGCTTAATGTTTACATTTCATGTCATATCTAAATGCACCTGGAAATGCAGGAAAAAATCAATCTTAATACCCTCTAGTTCCTTCTTTACTCACAACATGCCTATAATTTCAGAAATGATTTAGATAATTGATACAATGAACAAACAATTTAAATAGATGGAATATATCTATGTGAATTTAAAATGTCCAATGAATTACTTCTTTCATCTATTTGACAAATTGCAGAATAATTTAAGTAAGACTTGTTTTTTGAATTCGTTTCAAATTTTAATAACTTAATGTCAACGCATTTAATCTTCCAAATCTTTATAAGTTATTCAGTGCAAATAAATAATGGTGTTTTCTTGGAGGGGAAATTCTATTAAGTATAATACCTCTCAATTTCAAATTCAAATTTAAAACCCCTGCTGTATTCTGCAATTAGCCAACTTTATTGATATTACACCAAAGTTACAATGGAAAATTTAGCATGCCAACTGTGACATGTGTGAAGAAAAAAAACATGATAAATTTGAACTTTGTATACAGTATGAATTTTGGGACTCTTGTAGTTCAGAAGGAACCAAAAAAAAATGAAAAAATAATAGCTGCCAACGAGATCACATTTCTGCTTTTAAAGCACAGATTACATCTTTACAATATGTTTACAACACTATTCTAAGGGAGATAACTTCTCCTATCTGCTGTGAACACCTGGATCATTGGAATAGTTATCTCTCTTGTCACTAGTCTCTGTTGCACTAGGTTTGCTCCGCCCAATGGCCGGAGACTGAGTCCGAGATTGAGTAGCACTAGAGGAAGGTATTAACGGGGGAGGATACCCGGCAGGGGAACCCCCTTTTGCATGCGCTATCATCGGGCTAATTGTCCGGGGAAAGTGTGCTGACAGCGGATCAGGAGGACGTAAATGTGGATATCTGCTTTGCTCAAACGCCATTCTTTGTGGATCATAAAATGGCAATCTCTCTAATATGTCTCTTCGCACTCTTTCATCCTGTAAAAATAGTTCTTCTTTCCGTAACTGTTCTGGATCAAACAATGATGGATGTTGAATTCGGCTCAGCATTCTCTCTCGCTCCCTTTCCATATCCCTCTGGAGCTGAAACTGATGCTGACCTAAGTTCATTTCTAACGGACTTTTATCATATTGACTTAATAATGCAGGGTGGGGTGGCACACGGTCACCAAACATGTATGGGGACGGTGCCCCTAAAAGTCTAGCACGATCCAACATACTGAAGTTCATTGGATTAACTGCTTGGGAACGACCCAATAAATAGTCTGTCCTTAGTTTATCCCTTTCGGCATGAAGAATTAAATCCTCCTCACGACGCTCCTGCTTAATTTTAAGTCCACTTTTATCGTCAAATCTTCTTTCATAGCTACTGTCAGATTTAGCAGAACCAACACGACCATTTTGTAATGGTGATCTTGACCTAGATCTAGATCGTGATGCATGTGCATCTTTCATATAAGATAATTCTCTTTCTCTACTCCTTTCTTCTAAACTGACCCGTCTGTCATGTTCGCCATTTCTTCTCTCCCTGAAAATATTAGAAAAACAAATGTCTTATTCTTTTATTCGATTTCAGAAACCATCAATTTCTAACTAGATATCTACTGGTCTCTGTAATCTGTTTTAGATGTGTTAAATTTCATTCCTTATTTAATTGTTATTAAATCTGCACTTAGGTCAGTTCTGTATATTTCTATGTTTCATAAATCTCAAAATAAATGTCAAAATATGTAGCTACTGTTCAACAGGAGTTGCCAATCATATAACCTTTGGTAATTTAGGGCTAACTCCATAATCTTTCTATATATTATACACTTCATCTTAAATCCAGCCCAACAATGTTAGGTCTGCATAGTTTCACAAACCAAATATATGTATTGTCCTGCATTATTTAGTCTATTGAACTTCTTTGTTATTTTAACCTTATGTTTTTGAGTATGTACAGTACTAGCTCCTAAAATATTAGTATTTTTTCAAGAATACTAATTTTTGCCGTTCAAATTTTGAGAAAAAAAATAGCTCTTGAAAATAATAGAACAATTATTTTTGTAAATTCAGCTGTGACAAGAAAAAATGTATGCATTGAGATAATAAAAATCAATATTTTTACACGAAATGTCCTTTTGTATGATTTACTTTTTTTTAAATGTGGATTTTGTTGAAGGAAGGTTTTAGAAAGTATGTCAAATTCACAATCTATTGTAACAAGTGTACATAAACATCTCTGGATATCTTTTGGTTATTTGTGTTGTTTGGTTGCTCCCTTACATATACTCAAAT
Source organism: Mytilus trossulus (assembly GCF_036588685.1). NCBI lineage: Eukaryota > Metazoa > Mollusca > Bivalvia > Mytilida > Mytilidae > Mytilus > Mytilus trossulus. The sequence continues at coordinate 80,594,636 of NC_086380.1, read as the reverse complement.
TTTCTTAAAGTCCAAAATATTATACAAATCATTGGAAGTTCCACTATTAAATAATTAAAACAATTGTCATCCAAAGAAATGCGATTTTCAATTCTTTCTCACGATTATCTGTATTTACCTTTCTCTGTCTTCTTCCCGTCTTCTGTCTAATGCTAAAACCCCAGCTTCTGGTCCCCTGTCCCCACGATCAATCTCTCCATCTTCCCGTTTACTCCAGGGGCCTGCCTGGGCACCAGGGAATGTTGGAGGAGTTCTATGTAAACGGTTCCACTCGTGAGGTGACGTCAGTCCGGGAACATTAGGCATCTCACCACGCCCACTAAATGCCCCAGATGAACCCAATCCTCCAAAACCAAGAGGGTTTGACATGGAATAAGGTGATGGTTTTGGAAATGGGGAAGCACCTGTAATGAAAAAGAATAATTCAATTATTTCTGTGTTTGTTTTGTAGAAAAGAAAGATGGAAGGTGATAACTTGGATTCCTCTAAAATATTTTTTCTAAGATTTATTACAACGAAGACTTTTAAAAATGTTGTAAATCTATATCTTAAACCATTCTTACACTGTACATTGTTTATCTTTTTTTTTTTATCAATATGAAAAATAGCAACAGTATCATTTTTACAAATATAAAAACTCAAATTCATAAATTCAGTTATGAGTTCCTTCTTAAAAATATTTGCAATAGCATCAATAATATTCCCTATTTTTGACAATTGACATTTATATGATAGGCAACAACTATTTTTGCATTTACAGTATGCAAAACAGATAACTGTGAACTTTTAAGCAGATGTTAACATACTAATGTGATTTATTATAATTTCATTCACACATGTACATTACGAAAACATCCTTCTCAGTCAATAGCAATTTGCTTTAGTATGCGACCTTTGTCAGGTAGTTAGGTAACAAGCCTAATGACCTCTAGATTTTTTTGGTTATTCTTTTTATTTGGTTGCTGCCTCATTAACTTAAACCCCATATCTCCTTATATTTTCATAAAAAATAAAAACTTTTTTATTTCACAAGTGCAAATTTGGATTGTCTTCACCTGAGGATGCTACTAAAAAAAATGTCTCCCCGCTCAACCATTAGATATAGTTAATTGTATGCTTTGTATTAGCCAATCAAAATCTGTCATTTGAAAGTAAAGTATAATAAAAAGAAATATTACCCTTCTTACCCGAATGCATAGGATTTAAGAAACCGCTATGTCCAGGTGGCTGTTCTAGACTATTTCTGCCATGAGAACCTGCAAAAGTCAATTGTATAAATGTACAAACTTATCTTCATAGTTTATGATTCTTATTATATTGATCAATTTTCCCTTTAACATTTTATTTAATTATCAACAACTTTTATTCATCTGGGCGGTTTCAAATCAAACAAACACGTACATGTGGGTTTGAAGTCACCCTTCCAGAAGCCCACATTTCTCCCTATATATTTAATACTTTATAATATGTTATAATTTCAACCTCCCAAAGAAATATTCATGAAAATTTAAAAGAATCCTTCAATGACTTACAGATAACTTTTATAAAGTATATTATAATAAAAGTAACTTATATTGTTCTTGTGGTTATCTCCCCTTTGATTGTAAAGTAATATAATTTTCACTACTCAAGATTTTAAATTTGAAATGCAAATTGTTATTCCATTATTTCTTTTGCATCATTACACAATTAAATATTTATTCCGATATAAACAGAATATCAATTCTAGGAAAAAATAAATCATAATTTCTGCATAAATACAAATACAAATGTGCACTTCATGCAATGTTTTTTTTAAGTGTGGCATGCATGGAAAAAGTGAAATGTCTTTTAAATGGAATACAACATGTCATTTATACATTTATTTTAGTTCTTAAAGCTTTGAATGCCAAATTAATAAACAAAAAAAACATGTGCTTATATATTTTGTTAAAAACTGACCGTGGATTCATTCATTTTTCTTTATGGGTACAATTTTTTGTGGACTAGGGAAATTATCTTCTTGAATACTTGATTTTGTGGTTTGGAAACTATTTAGCAAACAATTGAGCCAAATGGAAATTTGTACTTGTACAAACTTAATTCAATACCCCATAAATAACAAATCCACAGTACCAGTGAGAATAACTAATTGATTCTAACTAATCTCTTACCAAAAAAACACAAACCTTGAGACAACAGTCCCGTGGAGGCAGAGAGGTCAGTGGGTCTATGTAATGAAGCTCCAGGAAAGAGATGACTCGGAGGTCGTAACGGCTCCATTGATTTCCCTTCCTGACCTTTCTGTAACTCTATGTGTTTCTGTTGATGCTGGTAAATCTCCCAAGCTATCCTTACATGGACTGCATTCCATTTCCCTGGCTTCTGTAAAAATAAGATGAAAATTAAATCTACAGACTCACAAGAAAGACGATACACATTTCAATTTACTAAGAAGCCCAAAATTTTCATGACTTAAAATTGAGAATGGAAATGAGGAATGTGTCAAAGAGACAACAACCAGACCAAAAAGCAAACAACAGCCAAAGGCCACCAATGTCTCTTCAATGCAGCGAGAAACTCAAGCACCTGGAGGCATGCTTCAGCTGGTCCCTAACCAAAAAAATATACTAGTTCAGTGATAATTACACTTTTTTCTTTGAAATATAATACAATTTTTTCCACAAAACCAATTTTCTAAAATGAAAGTATTTTTTAACATAAACTTAAGAACTGCAGACATGTTTTCGTATATGCAACAATGACAGTTTACAAACATCATGTCGAATCTGTATTTTGATATGACTAAGCAACATGTTTTTATATTGGCTTTTTGTGTGCATTCAAATTGAGTCAAGATGTCATAACTTGTGAATATACTTTGTGTGGGCAAACATAATGGATTCTAAACATTCTAACTTTTCAATTATTACAATCAGATTGCAAATAAAACACTTGTCTACCTTATTAACAGTATTAATTGGATATTATATAAGTTTGAGAAATCAATTTAGCAATTAATATTTTTAGACTATAAAATTATCATTAACATGGTGTTGATGATGGTTGGTTTTAATTTATTCACAAAAACTTTTAAATTTAGACAATTTTGATCATGCCATACTGATAAAACATCCCACTTATGTTGCCTTTCATTTGTCTTTTTGATTGTTTGTATGGTTGTATGTTGGGTTTCTGTCGCATAAATAAGATTTTCAACTTCAAATGAGGTCAACATTTGGAAATGGATCCTCAAAACCATTTCAAAGAACCTTATTTAATTTGGATTCCTACACAACTTTCCAATCTCAATGGAATACTTTCTTTAGTAATCTAACAGTACTGGATTTCAAAAAGGAAATTTCAGTTCAATAAACCCATGAAATTCAAGCACAAAGCAATATCAAATTTCCAAACAAACATGGATTGCCTTTGTTAATCCCATAATATTACAAAATCTCAAATTCTGGTTTTCCATACTTTCATATGAATTTTAGCATATGGTATATTTGAAGGGAAGTGTATTTTATGGAGCTAGCTCGCTTATATACATTTGATTTAGTTAATAATGCTTAAAGATTTTCAATTATCAGATAAGGTCCGATTTTAATTGCCAAAGTTTCTCATTTTAACATGGTAGAAGTCATGCATTTTATTAAAATAAAAAAAATATTAAAAAATTGTTACTGGATATAATTTTACCTGAAAAATGTGAAAATGATAAATTTCCATTTAAAATGTATAATCTTTAAATAACATACAAAATAAACTTATAATTTCCAATCCTTAATAAAAACTGACACTTTACACTACATAAACTAATTTGTACAGAACGTTTTTTATAGACTTTACACTGATGTTACATTGCTCACAGTTTATACCAGTGATTTTTTTTAACAACATTAATATGTACTACATTCAGTGCTTCTAACCTCTGACCAAACATATTACATGTCAATTTCATAGCAAACAAAAATGGTCATTATTGATGACATAAACTTCTTTTTATTTACATAAACCTAAATATCAATATCTCATGTTCACTTTTCAAAATGAGTTGAGAAAAAGAGAAGTTTTAATAATTTAAATATTTTGACATTTTTGTTTAAAAGTTAAATCCAAGTTGCAGTCAATTACAGACAATAGAATAGATGATTTAATGTCCAGTGGCAAATATTTTATGCATTTTCAGGACAAACAAATAAAACTCTAATCAGACTAAAAAAAATTAAGTCCAATTCTGTATCAGGTGACACTCTTTCAATGACATTTTTAAACACACAGTAACATAGTACTAGGCTAGTGCAAGAAGGTGAAAAGTTAATAAGGCATAAAACACTAACTTTTTGTGCAGGCAAAGTGGCAGCTGATGGGATCTTATCTCTGTCTCGTAGGGAGTGCAGCATCTGTGAAGGGTGCAGCCCTGTCGATACCCTCTGTAAACACACGATTATATACAAAATTAAGCAAACAAATTGGATACCCTCTATTAACATATGATAAAATACAAAATTCAGCAATCAAATTTTGATCACCATGTAAACACATGATGCTCTACAAAATAAAGCATACAAATTCACTACGAATGTGAACATAAGTTATGCTTTATTATACACTAATGCGACTATACACAGCCGATAACAGGACATCAACCAAAATTTTCATGATGATTTTTTTGCATATAAATAAGAAAACAAATTTTTCATGGTTTTCTCTCAGTATGTTATATCAATTCTAATCACATGACTTGCATATTAATCAAATTCCAAGGCATATTTATGCAGAATTTGCACTTTAAGGGAACATTAAATGCTCATGAAAAAATTTGTTTAACAGTTACTTCAGTTCAATCATTCTTCACAACTTGTTTATGCTTATCTCGTAGCCAATAAATATTAACGTGTTTATGTGGTTGATGAATTATTAATTTGAAAAGACATGTGAAGAACATTAAATTCCTTTGAATAAAATGTCAATTAACTACAAAGATCAATTGGCTATAAAAGTGTAAACAAGTCATAAGTTACCTGTATATATTAAACATCTGGGTGAGAGGAAAAGCCAGGGAACGGGCCGTTTTTTATTCCATATATCCCCCTTCCCCCAAAAAATTTTAAATCATGATTTTTATAAGATATAAAATTTTACAATAGAATAGACAAAGGGTATAAGTTTAGAATTGATTTAAAACTAAAATCAACCAAAAATAACATTTTGTAGCATTTTTTTTATAAATATACATTGTACAAACATTTTCTGATATATTTCCCAAAACTTTCCCCCAAAAAAACTTAAAAGCAGAAACTGCTTCAAGCAGGTGAACAGGTGTGCATTAAATTTTGTATACTCTGTTTTGCCTCTTTGTGAAATGTTTACATGATGAAAGGTGCAATCAACCAAACTTCCAACTTCCCAATTATGCAATGTTACATCTAAATACCATGTTGTGAAATAGATTATTTGACCACAATACCCTACACAACAGTTTTATTAGTGAATTATTTCACGTCAGACATTTATTAAACAAGTAAGTACAACCAATAGAACAGGACCAGTTATAATAAATAGAATGTAAAAAAAAACCAAAGATTAAAAAGTCTTTTTAGCAACAGCACTTTTTTGATGACAATATATTTTCAAGAAATAAAACTTTTGTGCTGAAATGATTTTGATAATAGTTAAAAAGAAAACATCCAAATGATTACACTTTTATTATGGCCAATATTTTTACTCTCTATACATGTTCATTTTTTATAATACTGACTGTATGTATGTTTGCCTTTAAACAACTCGAGATATTTTGTAAGTATTAGTCTTACCTTGGGCTGGAATGCTCCAGTCAGTGTGGACGACAGGCCACCAGAAGGTGGCATCAGGGGAGATAATCCTGAATAACCAGGTGGCATACCAAACTACAATTAATAAACAAACATGTAAGCTTTAGGCAACTGTACAAAATAAATGAAAATAAACGATAGCAATAGTTTAGTACAACACTGTTATGACATGGGGTCCACATCAAAGCAATTGTAATTTTTTCATCATGTTAAGTTTTTGAATTGATGTACATAATATTTCACAAGATTATTAAATAGTTGAAGTCATTAGTACAATGTGAACGAAATATTAAGGGGCCTCAGTAACCATCAGCACCTAGGTAATGAGTTCAACACTTGTTCCAAATATCTAAAATAAGAAGATTTTTAAAAGGTTAAAATAGCTATTATTTATACAGAATTAACCTTGAATAAAATTCTTTAACTTTATAGTACCATAAAGAGTGAATTATAACAGAAAATTTACATTGAAACACAGCAATAAATTGGTAATTTACAAACAATCTTTTGCCCCTTTTCTTACATTTTTCTTCTAAATAATGCATTCTATATTTTGTAACTTGTACTGGATGAGCAGATTTCTATCTTCACTAATTCTTCAATGACATATTATGTGTACTATTCCTAGCATAAAATGTACAAAGACTTTTTCAACTGTTAAAACATAGTCCAGTCAATCTAGCACAAATTTGACCCTAACCCGAAAGTAATTGCAACAGAAGATTTTATAGTTTTAATCTTTAGCATTACACCCCAAATACACTCAGAAAAAAGTCCCATAAAATCTAACTTGAGGAAGACTTAAAAAAGCATCATTTAAAATTCCTATTGAGATTTGCATTGAAAAGGGAGATAACTCTTGCAAAAAAGGCAGAAATATCAAGAAAAATTGATACAAAATTATAACTTTACCGCTTCTACTCATCAGAATGTATTGATTCTTGATATATTAGCGGTCTTTAGAGTATAACAAACAACTCTAAAGGTGTTTTCATATCTTTTATCAAGCTTTAATCTAGATTTCGTAATTCATCAGTTGACCATTTATTGAATTTTTCAACATGTCAATGTAAAGAATCTCAAATTTTACAAAAATAATTAAGCATGTATTCTTCTTTTTATGGTTTAAAGGTTCTTTAGATAAGTAAGTTGCTGAAAAAATATAATATACAGATATAGACAATACCAAATTTTCAAATTATTTTTTCAAAATGGTCACAAAGCTTCAAATTTTCAATTTCTTAAAATGAAAAATGCACAAAAAAATAAAACTACCCATAACAATTCGGGTTTGTGCATTTCATGAGCTGGAGATAATATAATTTAGTCAAATACAAACTTATAACCCCATCAAAGTATCATACCTTACAAAAATTTCAAGAAAAACAACCAAAATCTGACCAAAAAAGACTCATTTTTGCAAGAGTTATCTCCCCTTCCAATGTAAATTTCCATAGGAATTTAAAAATACTGATTTTGAGTTTTCCTCAAGTTAGATTTTATGGGACTTTTTTCTGAGTATATAAAGGGCATAATGCTTTAGATTAGAACTAAAATATTTTCTGTTGCAATTAGTTTGAGGTTAAATCATAGTTTGACTGGACTAACAGCGCTATTTCTGACATTTCATCAACTGTTAAACTTACTTCCAAACCAGTACATGTACTTACATTGCGATATAAGGGATTATCTCCAAACTTATTGACCTGCAAGGGAAAAAAAACAAATATAAAAAGAAATTTAATTATCACATTTTTAGTTCTAAATTATCAAGCTGTGAATGACTTTATCTGACATAAAAAGTGACATTTCCATTTCTCTGAAATCAAATTTCTATTTCATTTAGAGAATTCTTTTCAGGTTTATGATCAGGATGACATAAGGTTGTTGTTAAACGTTTGCTATTAAAAGAGTTGAACCTTTAGAATTTTAGAATACAAGGTCAATAGAGACTCATAAAACTGGATAAAGATTTTTTGTCAATATACACATCTTCATTTTGTCAAATGTATCAGTTTACATATGTATATATCAATTACACAAGTAAAATATTTTACAAATAAACTGCTTCCTAAATTAAAGCTGTTGCCAGATAGTGATTACAATTACAGAAAGCAATAGAAGATCAAACTATTTCTTTTTCGAAAAAAAAAATAACTGTCTTAAATTTCCCTTTAAAACAAACCTCTTTTCTACATATTAGATAGCTGTAATATCATTCATATTAAGTCAAAAGACATTCTTCAGATATTTCATATCAAATTACATTTTATAGGATTTTCTGCTATATTACTGTATCATATTTGTCCTAAGAGAAATTAAATACCCCAGAAATCAATATCTTCTCGTAAAATATTTCTCTTTTGTCGCTATATTACATTTAAGTACAGATAAAAACGGATGAAAGGGAGGGAAAAAAATCAAATCATTTATTTCTTTTTTTTTCTAATTTGCATCAGATTAAAACAGACAAAAAACTCTAAAATCAAATTTCCAATTCACCATGAAATGCAACCAGCAATGCAGAGATAACTTTTGCAAAAATAACAAAAAGTCAATTTTTAACGGATCATAAACGATAAAATAATTTAATTTGCTTCACACCTTTGAACAAAGCAAAATCGATGTGTATCTCTTAAATTTTTTTTCTCTATCAGAAACAGACTCTGAAAAGGGATATTTTATCATAATAGTCCATGCCAATTGCTACTAAATTCTGTAATGGCTTGTATCTTGTCAATAAAAATTATCATTGGAAGTCATTATTCCTGTAATTTGAATTTATAGGATAATTATCTGTAATCATGATATCCTAGCAATGCTTCACGTCTCACATTATTTTACACCCTGTTTGTCAGCCTAATCAACCAATCGTAACCATCCACTGATAGCCTCCGTAATCAGTTTCAACCCCTATGAAATTTACGAGCCGTGTTATCAGACAGGAAACTGATAAGTAGGATTGTATAAAACTTGATATAGACGGCAATAAACACCGTTGACAGTTTGATTAGGGAGTTATTTTTACAAGTAGCTCCGCTGGTATATCATGAACCAATTGAGCCAATAAAACAGATAGCTACTGAATGGTGAATATCACATGTAATATTTGTCAGATGGAAAAGATATTTCCCTCGGCAAAAAACACTGCTATCAACAAACATGCCTTACAGACGATAATAAGCTTGAGTCATATCGGTAATTGTAGACTGTTTATTACGTTTCCAGCTTTTGTTGTTTTTTTCCCTCCATCTGACATTATAGATTGGTGTTATTAAAGAAGTCTGATGATAAACCAAAGGTTATGTGTTTCTTTATTATTACTGTAAATTGGCTGGCATTATCATTTCTCTCAGCCAGAATACTAATTATATTTTTTTTACTTATTAACCTTTTAGTCATGATCATTGCTGTATAAAATGAAGATATTTTACATTCCAGAGTTTTCCAAATATATATTGTCATGGGACTTACTGCTATCAAAGTCAGTTGTTTTAAACACACAAGCAAACACTTAAATTCTGTCAAATGCATCATTCTAATTCATTATGTGTAAAGTTGGTTTATTGAATTGTCTGTTATATTGTTCCCAGTAAATGAAGCAGTTCACAATTTTTATTGAATTTAATAAGTAAGTGATGAGATTTTAATAATTGAGCATTATTTCCATTATTCTACAGACTTTTGTAAATGTTGACTATCAGTATCTTTTTCATATAACATTTATTGACATACAAAAATTAATAAAACAATAAGGAGTTTTTGAGACCATCAAGGCCACAATTAAAAATATTTTGGTTTGCCCAAACCCTACCCAAAGATTGAGGCAGTGGGTAGGTAGGTAGGCATTTTTTTTTTCAACAAAAAGAAATTATAGTATCTATGGTTTTTAAGTCTTCATGGCTATCTGATTAAAAAAAAACGTCTTCAAATCAGGACAATAAAAGATTTTGAGTAGGCAGCAATTTTCTGGGTAGGTAGTGTTTGGGCAAACAAACCTTATTTTTTTATGGCCCAAACAGATGGACAAACAAGGTGATTGCAGTAAACCATCAACTGTAAGAGCAAAACATTAAATGTAGAGATACATACCGGTAATGGAGCTGGATTTGGGATCATGGCCCCTGTAGTAAATGGTGGAATTATGGGATACATGTGTTGATGTGTGTGTTGATGTTGGTGTTGGTGCATGTGTTGATGCTGATGAATGTCTGCTTTCATATATGGTGGAGGACCTATCAATGAAGACGTCGACCTCTCCTGTGATAACAAAAATCGTCTGTTCAATTCTTCACGTAAAATTTCTTGACCTGAAATAAAAGTAGGAAATATGTTTACTGTTAAAATGTGACAGAAAAAGTCAGAAAACATAAATATTAAGAAAAAAGCTAAATAATCTAAAGACAACTAAATTGGTCTGTTCAATTCTTCAAGTAAAATCTCTTGACCTGAAGTAAAGTCAAGAATAAATTTACTGTAAAACTGTGACGGAAAAATAGAAAAATATAAATGTGTTAACAAAAATACGAACAATCATAAGATCTCTGTAAAACTGTGATAGAAAAAGTAGAAAAATATAAATATTCGTAAACAATCTAAAGATCTAACAATTATATCCTCACACATCAAATCAACACTTCAGAGCTAATTACTCACTTTTGGTTTTTATAACTAATGAGTCTGTTTCAGAGAGAGAGAGATTTTTGCTTTGTTTGAAAGTTTCTGGAAACATATCAACTCTCACTTCGTGTTTTTTTGCCTTTGATCTAACTAACTAAGACACCTGTCTGTTATGACTATGATGAATTCCACATGCTTTAAACAAATGTATGTGTTGTACTTCTTATATCACTGTCTTGAATAGTTTTTTGTTAAACCTCCCGCTGTTCAGATAATTGTGGTAATTTTTTTTCTGCGATAGAAAATAGTTCTTGTTCCAAACCCCCTGTTCAGATAATTGTGGTCATTTTTTTCTGCTATAGAAAATAGTTCTTGTTCCAAATTCAGGTACATGTACAATGTTTAAACAAATGTATGTGTTTTTCTAATGTCACTGACTAAAATATTCTTTTATACCTCTCGCTATTCTGATAATTGAGGTAATTTTTTTCTGTGATAGAAAATAATACTTGTTCCAATTTCAGGTGCAATGTCTAAACAAATGTATGTGTTGTACTTCTTATATCACTGTCTTGAATATTTTATTTTTTATACCTCTTGCTGTTCTGGAAATTATGGTTATTTTTTTTCTGTGATAGAAAAATATTCTTATTCCAATTTCAGGTGCAATGTCTAAACAAATGTATGTGTTGTTTTTCTAATATCACTGTCTTGAATTGTTTTTTGTTATATATAACTTTATTGCAAAAAACATGAAACCCTGACGGGTTAAAATGCAAACATAGTACAATGTATACACAAGTGACAAGAAACATAACTATACATGATAAATGTTTTTAAAAAGTGAAGTTGATATTAATAACATATATCTATATATAGATGTATATAATAATTGACCAATGTGGACCTTATTTTCGCAATTCCATAGATTGCTTTATATAGTCTACAACACTGTTATACCTCCCGATGTTTGGATGATTGTGGAGAATTTTTTTCTGTGGTAGAAAGAAATACTTGATCCAATTTCAGGTGCAACGTCTTAACAAATGTATGCGTTATTTCTTATGTCACTGACTGATTGTTTTGCTATACATCCTGCTGTTTGGATAATTGTGGTAAAAAAAATTCTGTTATAGAAAATAATACATGTTCCAATTTTTAGCACAATGTTTAAACAAATTTGCCTGTTTTCTAATGTCATTGACTTAATTTTTTATATACCTACGGCTATTCTCATAATTGAGGTAAAACAAATTTCTGTGATAGAAAATATAACTTGTTCCAATTTTAGGTACAATGTTTCCAATTTCGGGTACAATGTATGTTGTTTTATACTAGAATCTTCAATCAGATTTTAATGAAGTAATCTTCTGAATAACAAAGGCAATTGTAGCCTCTAACCTGAAAAACATTCCTGCAATGTTTTCTGATTTTTAGCTTCTAATCCAAAACACTTACCTGCAACGTTCATGGAATCTGTGGGTGAACTCAATTGTGCTGCCCCTGCTCCTAGGTTTGATGAGGGGCCAGGTGGCAGGGGGGATGCAAACATACTGTGGGACAACCCTGGATTGTGGTTTGGTTGTTGGGGGTAGCCGGAATGATTATAGGGTCCAGGAGATAATGAAACTTGTGGTCCAAATAAATGTCCAGGTGTATTACTTCTGAAATTGAGAAATAAAGTTATTAGCTTAACTTAAAACTTTAATTTGAAAGTCAAATACCATTCTTGTACCAGTAAACGTATGGAAAGGTATCTGTAATTCTTCTTAGAAATTTGATTAACTACTACATATTGATAGACGCCTTTACACAGAATGCAAGTTAAATTTCTATCTTAACAAAATAAACTGAGAAGTTCTGGCAATGTGATGGGAAGCGTATCGATGCCATGTTGTTTGTATAACAGTGAGAAATATATAGGTTAAATTGAGTTTAGTGTTTCTGTTTGGTTTTGACTTACAATAGTTACTCCTTCTGGCAACAAAAGAATAACCTATTTATAACTTGTTGCTTTAATAAAAACAAAATACCTTTGTATGCAGCTAAAATATAGCTCTAGACATTTCCACAAAACAATATTCAGATAATTGGACGAACTTTCTGCACTTTGCAATCAACTGCAGACTTTCAGAGTATATATACATTTTATCATTAAACGGTCTTTAACATTATAAGCACTAATTATAGTGGAGTACTTTCCTAGTAGAACATCATAAATGTTTCAAAAGACAAGCATTGTGTTCTATTTTTAGCCCAATTTATAATCTCAGTAGTGCAATTGTGTAACAGCGTGTCATATCTTCTCATAACAATTATTTCGTAACATTTTCCACTTGATACATCAAACAGTTAACTAAGATCTTTAGATAGTCATTAACAATCTAATGATGAAACTTATTAACTAAATAAAACACATAGTTTGTGTAAATTACCAGTTACCGCCTAATTATAAAATCTGTCGGAACAGTTCAGATCACTTCTAACTCAAGTGAAATCTTTGTTTCAAGGGCTGTTTTATAGGGTACGAATAAAGATACTCTTGAGATCTCTTGAAATTATGACGAGTTTGTCGGTAAGTGGGCACTTCACGGAAAACATTTCACCTCCTATATCCCTTTATAAACATTTCACATTTCCCATCCATGACGTACAAGCAACTAGCACTTGTAGTGTTATCTTGCAATGAAATCAAATCTGAAGTTAATTTCCCCAATTGTGTTTAATTATATTTTCAACACTAGTCATTCTCTTTCACCATAAACTAATAGCCCACGAGATATTCCGTTTGTTATACCTACTAATCAAACGTGACAGTAAAATTGGACTTAAAGAGCCTTGATTACATGTAATTTGTGTAAAATCTATAATACTTAGACCTGAGACTTAGACAGGACTTGAAGATAATGACGTAACACACATGTACCCATGTGCTTTGTTCCATCAGCCTGTATTAAATCTTTCTTAAGAGAGCAATAAATATGATGGGGCGCATCATGAAACATAGTATGTCGTCTGCAAAAGTATTTGCCATAAAGCAAGCAATCATCATAAAACCTATTAAGGCATTACGTTTTATCTACTGTGAAAGTATTGCTTTAAATACCAATTTTTATTCAAGTAGATATAATATATATTATAATGTAACTATAAGAGCTTTCGTAACAACAAGAACGCGATCAACAATTCGCCTTGCAGAATCTAAAGATTTGTATGCAATTTCATTGTTCTCACAATAATTTTTTTTTATGTAAGATCTCTTACAGATAGTTCAACTCATAAAATTCTGAGGTTTGTGTTTCTCTTTTCCTGAGACATATACAAACATCAGACGTGTGATAAACTGAGGGTTCTCTTTCAATTATCACCCTTTTCTTAGTAATTTAAGCTACTTGAATATGGGATATCCCATACATCCTAAATAGTTTGGAGGTCAAGTGGATATTAAAATACCTAACGCTGCATGATGAAATTAGCTTTGAAATTCAAGTCTTCAAATCTAATTTTAAATTTAATATAAATAACGAAATAAAATCTCAATTATAAATACAACAGTTATACATAAATGTCATACTAGTGGGAGTTTTGATGCCGTAATAAATCAGGACAATTGATTACAAGAATAAAAGTTTTGTGTGACATGGATGCTAATTTTATTTCACTTTTTCCGTTGAAGAACTTTTATTCCAATGCAGGTTTAATTCAAATAGGTAGAAATGCTAAGTACCAATGGAAACATGAAAACAATCCTATTATCTCTGAACTATATGTAGATTTTTTATAAATATATTCATCCTTATCAAATCAGCTGGCTGCAGCCTTTTAAATAAGACATTTGCAAACATAAACATTATCAAGACAGCTACCCAAAAGCACAAGATTACCAACACCTATCATTCAGTTTATGACAAAATATACATACCCTGGCCAAGGTTTTGGAAATGAGTTGTTATGGTGTTCTTTCTCCCTGAAATCCTCCCTCTTTGGTGTGACACGTGGTGATGGCGAAACCTTCCTCTGATGATCCCTCGGGAAAGGTGACTGTTTAGACGCTGACAATGGTAATGGTGTTGATGATGCTGATGATGCCCTCGGCAAAACGGCCGCTTTGGCTGTTATTGGTGACACTCTATTTAATGGGGACAGAGTTTTCCTTTTCAAGGAGGGAGCTGTAACGCTTGGTCCATTGGTTATCACAGATGTTGTAGCAGTTACTGCTGGAGAAGTTATTGAACAAGTGGTTTTCGTACTTTCGGTGATGACGGAGGATGTGGACAGAGCACAAGTTGTTGTAGTGGGTGATGTGGTTGTCGGTGAAGCCAGAGTATTGGTTGATGTGATGGTCAGATTACTTGTTGAAGAGGTTGTAACAGTGGTAGAGATGCTGCATGTTGATTTAGTTAAAGGTAAAACACATTCTCCTGTAACAAAAAATATATATTTACTATGAAAAGATTTCAAAATTTGAATTATTGAAAGATGTTCAATGAAAAAACAAAAAAGACAAACTTTAAATATAAGGACCTAAGAACAACATGTTTTAGGTAAATAAATCAGCCAGATTTGAAACTTTTGAAACCTGGAAGATTTTTTTTTCTCTTCATTTTTCTCTTTAAATATGGATCTCCCCCTTAACATTTTGTTTCTTGATCTGACAGATGTAATTCTTATTCAAGGTATGTCTGTCAGCATTCAAACTGCAGACGTCATTCAAGTTATATGTCTATTAACATTCAATGCATGCTGTAGAGGTAGTTTGATTTCTTAATTTTCACCTTTTTTTTAGAAATCATCCATTTAAGATAAATAAAGGTATAAAACCGGGATGAAACAGTATTAGATAAGTATTTTGATTTACTAACAACATAACGAACCTTAGATTCCTGAGTAAGAATAACTTGGTACAAAATTTACACCAGAACCTGGCAACAATGAAAGAGTCACATCTGGTCTGCAGTTGTCATAATTCATTTCCAAAGTTACATCACAAAAAGGTGCTTAAAATCATGCATTTGTATATACAAGTGCTCTTCATATTTTATGTAGTAATTCTCTTTTTTTGTTTGATTAAGTAAATGCTTGTCTATGTTCCTAATTTTCTTTTTCTTTATTAGGTACATGCTTTTAAGGGGTACCTAACGGTTGTAACTTAAGACCTAACCACTTGACCCTCACAACAGAAACTTGTTAAAACATTTAACAGAACACTTATGCATCATCAAAAAGCTTTACACAAATACTGAATCACATCTGCTAGATAGCTTAATAATGCATGTGTTTTCTTGAGTCATAAAAACTAACTGAGCTTTTTTATTCAGTGTAATTTTTCTGCTGCTAAGAGTAAAAACATCCGATAAATAATTTATTTAAAAGCCTTCTTTATTGGGACTTAACACCTCCAAAAAAAACATCTGCCAGAGGCTATTCACAGCTTAAGTGGCAAATTTATATATGGTACATCAATTCAAGTGGAGAATTTATATGATGTACATCAAAGTTAAAACTTTTATTCAACTGCTTGAGGAAACTTACTTTGATACAAATGTACATGCTGTCTGAGCAATTTTCAAGGAATAAATTAAGTGAAATTAAACTCCCTTTTTCTTTAATTTCAATTTTTCCACATGATTTAAGCAAGGAATAAAATGACATCTCTTACAACCCATTTCAGCAGATGAATTGCCATAAATTTCATATTTATGGAATGTCTTTTTCACCATAAATTATAATGGTAGCCATTAAGAACATTTAGGTATTAACCTTCCTGACACCAAACATCAGTGAAAAGAGATATGAACCAGCTGTTAGCATATTCTTTTGAGTGTTTTAAGTCTGCTTAAGTTGTGCATTACCTTGAAAGTGTGAAAAGAGCATGAAGTACATGAATCATGAACTATAGAACTGAGGCTCTACATTTGATTAACAAATGATGTCTTTGTCAAAGTCATTCAAACAATTTGCCGTTAAATAGTCTGGAGTATTCTCTTAAAAATATTTAAAAGCTGTCTACGACTATTCATAGATATTAGGGTCTTATTCATCTCAAAATACTGATTGAGACTACTCTGATTGTACTTTACTATGTAGGTACATACATTTTTGTAAATCTACATGTATTACATTTTCTAAGCTCAAAATTCAATTTCATGCAATGGTTCAAGAGAAATTAATGATTTTAAGTAATTCTAAGGTTCTTTAGTACTATCCATAATGGTATAATACTAGTTTTAGTATGGTAACCCATATCTGTAATACATTTTAGTACATGTACTTACGATTATGACTTATGGAAAATATATCTGAACTTGCATCCGATGCCTGAAAATAATAAATAAAATCATTTATTTTGGGGAAGGAATTTATATCTGAAATATATTTCAATCATTGTATAATTACATTACATAATAAATACTATAGTATATACATATATAATATCATTTTTATTATATTTAACATGAAATGTCAAGTCTGCCAGCTGAGGGAGTAAGATACTTGTAAACATAAACATTGAGGGGACTAATTTATACCAACTATAACTCAGAAGATGACTGAAATAAACAACTTATAAATAAATATATATTGGTATAAGCTCCAATGAGACATAATAATTAAATTCTCTTTAGAAAACGTTTTAATAAATCATTCCGTGTTTTTTTTCAAATCCTCTAGGAAAAAAAACATTGAACCAATGTCACTTTCTATTATTCTAAAGGAAGTAAGGCACCATGCCAAAACCACAAGTATGTAATTAGCCGATTTTAATTAGACATTAAATAATTAATAGGTAGATATACAGAGGTCCCCCTACACCTATGTCAACTGTTGATAATTTCACATGAAAGAGACAACCCATTGACATAAAGGCCAGGAACTGTTTAAATTTTCATAAATAGATTTTAATAATACCTTCATTAAAATTTATGACGCCACTAGGGTTTACGGATCAAACCATTTGAAGGGATTCTATGCACGACTCCACTGATGGTTGATGACACGAACTAAACATGTAAAGATCATTACTGTGATTATAGCACTAAATAATTTTCAATCATATTTTTTCTGAACCTTCCTTTGTAGTCCATCAGCTAGTTCTCAAAAGCGCTCTAGTTAAGGAGTTTGTGTTACACCCCAGGGTACCGCGATTTTTTTTGATAGAATTCAGCTTCATTATCTTATTGATAAAATACAAGGTGTTAGACTAAAAAAAAAGTGTCCAAAAGAGGTTTAAAAACGTCCCTTTCAATGGTCCCCTCATTTAGCAATCACGACTAAGTAATTGTTAATTAAATATTTTTATATAAAGCGATTAAAAAAAAATAAAGTATAGGTGTAAACAGCTAAAACAGATACAAAACTATCATATTTAATGTTACTCTGAAGATTTTTTGTTTTAAAAAAAAGTTTTTTTTACATTACAAACAATCCGATTTTTTGGGTTAAAATTAAGGCATATTTTTTTCCTTTCATTAAGAAATTCGTTATACATTTACCCGTTTTAGTTAATTAAACTTTAGAATTAATCATTATACAATGTTTCAATCATTTGCAGTATTTATATATCGTCTAAAATATGAAATATTTGATAAAATATATGTACGTGCAAATACTCGTTAAATTACGGAAATCATCAAATTACCGTCTTTGATTCAGTATACAACATGTACAATGCATTCACACATAAGCATTATCAATTTGCAACTGAAATACACATTTAAATGTCGATTTATGATGTTTTGGTGAGACAAATTATTTTATAAAGTGAATGTGTAACAAAATATTACTGAAAAAGTACAAATTAATGTGAGTTTTTTTTTGCGTTCAGAAAAGGTGCACTCTATCGAACTCAATAAAAGTGTGCTTGATTACATTTTGTGTTTTAGCTATGTAGTGATTGACTTAATATTATTAAGTCATTTAATCGACAAACATCGCTTTGAATGAACGTCAAATAGTCAGTTATGAGAATTGGCCATACTTTTTACGTTCTTAGGTTTCTAAGAGATACAAAAAAAAATTGTCTTTGTTGTTTTTAGTTTAAATAAAAGATTCTGTTAAGCGTTGGTTGTTAAATGTATATGAAATTGTTTTCAAAGGTACCAAAACTATAATTTAGTATGCCAGACGCGCGTTTCGTCTACATAAGACTCATCAGTGACGCTCATATCAAAACATTTGTAAAGCCAAACAAGTACAAAGTTGAGGAGCATTGAGAATCCAAAATCCCAAAAAGTTGTGCCAAATACGGCTAAGGTAGTCTATGTCTAGGATAAGAACATCCTTAGTTTTTCGAACAAATCAAAGTTTTATAAACAGGACATTTATATTTATAAATGACCACATTATTGATATTCATGTCAACACAAAACGTCCACCAGCAGTGGAAAGAGCTTCAATATCCTTAAAATTCGAGATTTGGTAGGAATGGGTAACCCTGAAACATCCGGACAAAAAGGACTTTAAAAAAACTCGAATGAAGCGAGACAAAACTGATGTTATGAAATTGGTTCAGACACTGCAAAGCTGGCCAAATCCATTTGAAACATCTGAGTAGTTATATGGCTTGTTCTCGGGTTTTGTTGCTTCTTCGGAATTAATGTGCAACCTTCTAAACGCGTATGAAAAGGGAAAGTTTGCTTCAAAATTTTTTATTAATGAACGGCTTATACAAAAGTCAACCGATATCTTCAAAACAATTAAAAGATTATCATTGCTTACATTTTTAAAAAAGGAAATAAAAGACAAGCAGTTAATGGCTGATAAGAACAACAAAACATTGAGAGCAGATGGAGAAAAAAAATGTCGCCTGCTTGTCATAGCCCACACAAGATAGTTGGTTGTGCAAAAGGCTCTCCAGTTTGAATTAGGTCCTCTTTCAATGTATCTTGCAAGCTTTGATGGTACGTATGTAATGAAAATTAAAATCTGTCCTGGATTGTCTTTTAGAAAATGGTAATTCCTTAGGAAAGCATGTAGATATTTGATGACATGGCAGTTATTCAACCCATGACTAGGATACCAAGCACTTTTTTATTTGGCAATTGTTATTTTTAAAACCATCCTTTTAGTTTCGAAAAGAGGTCCCGCATTGATTTGGTTACTGATTAGTATCCCACAATATCCATAAAAAAAATTAAAACAGTAGGTTCTTGGGAGGGCAAATCATTACGATAAGTTCTAGACCATCACAATCGTGTTCTTGGGAATGGAAGAAATGTTTGTTAGTTGGGGAAAACAAAGTTGCTCTTGTTGAATTCTTTGGTTCGGAAAAGAGTAAATAATCCTATAGATTTACACTTGAATGTATTGATTTATTTGTATCACATGGAAGTATGTGCCACAAAATAAATGTTGGAAATGAAATAGCGAAGAATGGTTTTATCTTATAATCAAACAGGTAGAAGCCGATTACAAAATGTTTTTTAATGCAAAAATATGCAGCTGACAAAAGTTATGACTCCATTGTTATAAAACCTTCTGACATTGATTTGGAAGTATTGGCTTACTATTTTCACAGTTGCATATCAATTCTAACATTGTTAGATTGGTGAGAATGTTTGTAGAAAACTGCCAGGATTTCACGGCAGTACAGGTTGTGATTCAGTAAGTGTTTTGTCTGGTAAAGGAAAAAAAGCAAAGTATTCGGCTTTTTGACACGTTATGTGTTTTCGGAAGGTCTATTCCATCGTGGTGAAACCTTTGAAGAGGTTGACGAAGAGTTGACAAAACACTCGAGAGGTTTTCGTGTTCTATATATGGCTACGAAATTAAAAAATATCGATGAATAAAGATCATAACGTTTTGAAATGCAACCAAAAAAGATTTATTGTCATCTACTGCCCCAAACAAAAGATGCAATGTTAAAGCACATTAAACCATCCAACTTTCAGACGAAGATTTGGAAATCTGCTCTTAAACACAACACTGGTCTGTTGCTAAACAACTATAATAGTTGGATTGTTTAGAACGATATGATCAGTATCAATTGGCTAGACCAACCACCAGCGTTAGATGCTTTAATAATTCTAAAGTGCTGTTTATTTAAAGCTGGTTGTGCCAACAACAGATGTTTATGTGTTCAACAAGGTTTATCCTGAACAGACACCTGTATGTAAATGCTCGAAAGCTTGTAGATATAAGGATTATAAAAACGTTGATATTGCTAACGATGTCGACGAATATGATGATAATAATAATTCGGTAGATGCAGGTGACCAAACTGATTGATGATTCTATGGATTGACCTTCTGCGTGACCTTAAAATGTAGTGATTCGGTTGTTAAAAAAATTAAAAAGATAGAGATCTAGAAACCCTGACAGTTATCTGTGTTTTGATATGTAAGTTATTTCATGAATATGATGTAAAACTTTGTGACAGAACCGTGCATTTCTAGTTGCGTATGTTTGTGTCTGTCGTTGATTCTATGTTTTTGTTTCTTACCTTTAAATGTTTTTTTCAACAGCCTTTACATTGTAGTAACATTATGCTCGATGTATACCATTTTATCAAGAAAATTAGTACTTTTGCTTCTTTTAATTCAAAATCATGAATTTTGGAAATATGTGCAAAACAAAATTTTTGATATATCCTTAAATAAGTCCCCTTTTAACCCCTTTTGGACACTTTTTCAAAAGTCTAACACCTCTTAAAATATTCTTCATATATTACTCTTTAAATTTATACCAAAAAATTGCGGTACCCTGGGGTGTAACACAGAATTGAAATTTTGCCCTACCAGCTGATGGACTATTGACAATAAGAAGAATGTGTAAACTTTACATAGTTGTCTAATTTTATATTCCATATTAAACACTGTATCAAGGAATTAATTGTCCATTTCATGATAAATGGGTCTATGTAATTGGTCATCAATTTCGTTGTTGTTTTACTTGATAAAAATATGTGTGAATTCTACTTTGAAGCGAACTCAAGCTTTTATCTACAGTACAGTACTTTCAAAGCAATTTTTCCTCCTTTTTTCAAACTTCAAAGAAACTGACTTTTAATTTTTTTCTTATAGACAAATTTATATCTTATGAAGAACTTTTCCAATCAAACTTTTAGTTATAATTACGGTTTAGAATTTTTTCTTCGATATTTCTATGTTTATACTGAAACATATATATATTTTAGATAAAGCTGAAAAATATTTAAAAAGTTATAAAAAGAATGGCATTTTAAAAAAAATTCCTCCTTTTTTCAAACTTCAAAGAAACCCTTTCCATTTTACAGGTCTTGTACATGTGTATAAGAAAATACAAAACAAATTCCTGCAAGTTCTAAGAATCTACTGTGCTTCCCTTTACAATATACGAAAAGGCAAAACAAATTCCTGCAAGTTCTAAGAATCTACTGTGCTTCCCTTTACAATATACGAAAAGACAAAAAATAGACATGAAAAAAGTAAATATCATTGTTCTTTATTCATTACTTTTAAATTTTATAACAATATTTAGGCCGTCTATTTGGAAAGTGTATGAAAACAATTGCAAAATCTAGATATAGGAAGATGTGGTGTGAGTGCCAATGAGACAACTCTCCATCCAAGTAACAATTTAAAAAGTAAACCATTATCGGTTAAAGTACGGCCTTAAACACGGAGCCTTAGCTCACACCAAACAACAAGCTATAAAGGGCCCCAAAAAAACTAGTGTCTTTTTAGAATCAAAATGCAAAATAAAAGCAACATATTTCACCCATCTTATAAACTTATCATGACTTACATACCATTCTTCTCAAAAGGTTTGCAAAACTAAATCCACACTGGAGCGATTGTCCACACTTTTTAGGTGTATGACATGAATTTAAATCCATTCTATTGTACATTATCCTGAATTATTCCATGTTTAGAATATATTATAAACCAAATTCAGTTACAACCATTGCAAGATTGAACACCAACTACTACACACTCCGATCAGCATACTCAATTGTAGCAAAAAAAAGACTGATAGAATTAATGTTAGCATGTCATCGTATTTGAGATGGGAAACAAAAAAAAGCCATTTTCACTTTTCGAACAAAATGAATATATATTATCAATTGGTACTTGAATGTGTTAAATCCAACATAGAAAATAAATTGTATAATATTAAACATCACTCTGTCATGTAATACCGATTGGCATGCAAAGTTTTCAAACTCTCACTAATGGAGGGAGATAAATAATTGTCCTTTCAATTTGAAATATGACAAATTACATTGGTATTATGACGGAACAGGCCAATCATTCTCTTAGATCCTTTAATCAAATTATAAAAACACGTTCAAAAGTAGAAAAATGAGAATATTAAAGGGCAGTAATTAACATAAAACACTGTCACCACATTTTATATCAATCATAAACTGCCGCATATAATTGAAGTTCCCGTCTTTCAGGAATATATTATTCGGGTCGTCATGCAATAAAGTGTCAAACCTCCATATCGTTTAAGCAGCGCGATGCAACAATTTTCATGTTTATATGGTAATACATCGTATTTTATATGCCCAAGTTGTCGCCTTGTACACGGTTGTTATTTACTAAATCAATTGGCCTGGGGGTAAGCTGAAATTACTTTAGGGCGTTAAATTTGAAAATGCATGTATCAATAACAATTATTTTCTATGCAAATGAAATTTAACTATTGTTTGTATTGTCAACTCTAACATGATTAGGTGCTTTTTACCTCATCAATTTCTTTAAGGGGAGATAATCAAGTAACTTGGATGTTTACAAAAAGAGTAAATGGTGTTCTCAAAAGTACTTCAAGACCATGTCTAAATATATCTTTAAGCACTCATATTTAAACAAAGTTTTATATTTCTCTATTTCCTCACTTTTTTCATCAAGTTGTTTCTATTCTGTATAATTTTGAGACTATTCCAGATTTCAATCTTCACTCATCTAAAAGCGATCATAATTATTTGAGCAGAGATAAATATTAAGATAATTTTGCACTATTCTACAGAAGTCATAAACAGACTGCAAGCTAATTTAGTGTCTAAATGTCTTAAGAAACACTAAGGGTTATAGTCAAAGTCATTAACCTGCAATTATTAGGAAAAACATGTAATTACCGATCAACCAATCAATCTATAGTTTTTAATTTTTTAAACCAATTGTTCAACCTGTTTCCCCTCTCCATACTTTTATTCAATTTCTCCATCAACAGTTCAGACTTTCAGATTTTTCAATTACTTTCAAAAACAACTCCCCATAATGACTTGGTAAAATCCAATTTGCATGCAGGAGTGAAAATCTAAACAATCAATATTGCATGTTTTAATGCATATTATATATCCCTGACATTGTCAAAGCATGTCTCATTAATTTCCGATATATCTTTGTTCAACATACATGATAAGATATAGGTTGACTTTATCACCTTTCGCTCATTCAAACATCATGCTTTGAGTATAAATTAAAGTGTTTTTTGTTATCAATGTTTTATTGTCTGACCTTCTGACAAAACATTCAATCAATGTTAAGCTAGTTTCTTTTCAATTCTAATTAAATCTATGTGAAAGGCATTTTAATACATACAAATTCATCATTTAATAAAAAACACCAAACGTTTTTTAACCAACACTTCCTAGATAAAATATTCTAAAGGCATGCAGCTGCAGGTGGGTAAAAATAGTCAACAATTCATAAACAATTTGATTCATCCTATATTCTTATTCAAATATTCAAAAAAACACAGCAAAAATGAAACGTAATCACCATTTCAATTTAATATATAGTAAGAGTATAGCATTCAGTGAAAAGAACTTACAAAATCTTTAATTCAATCTTCAAGAAACCTTAAACTTTTTTTATCAAATCAATACATAATGTTCTTTCAAATAGATGAAATTTAATTCCCATAATGCAAGATTATATTTTTCCGTGCTTCAGATCTGCACGATATGTACATATAACTCCTCACCACGATAGAAATTCAATATGATTAATACTATCGGCGAGATGACATTGTCAACAAGGTATTTGTCTTATAAACGTCCACTTAACATTTGATAGATGAGCATACAGAACTCTTGAAGGGATTTTTTTTCCGACCTAGATATCAATCTTGACAACTTAGAAATATTGCATTTCTAAATTAATCGCTTCTTTCAAGTGGTACCACATGACGTAAATAATGACAAAGGATTCGCGTCTTGGAATTGAACTGAACACGAGATCTGCATGTCCTCGTCCCCGAGGCAAACAGCTTAACAAACAACCTCCAATGACACCCTTTCCAAGTAAATATAAACTTCTTGATATAATTGGAGAGTGTGCTTGAAACCATGCAAAACTCGAGTGCGACATTTGCCTAACATAAGAGGTTTATATCCACTTCAAACTTAGATAAAACCTTCAAATCAAACAATGTTTAAAACACCACTTATGTTTGTGAAGAGATCCAACGGTTCTTATTATATCATATACACAGCTCTTTGAATGATATTCCCAATCGGCATGGTATTAATTGTATGTTACTTAAAGCATCTGCTCTTCAGATGTAATTTGCTCAGCCCTTTTTCCATCTTAATAAACGCTCAATGAACATAACTCTTCACATCTGAAATACTTATTCGTTAAATTGCAGAGAAAGTGATTTGTAAATACATATGACCCATGTGTATATTGGGATTAACATTTTTCTTTTTTCAGGCGACAAAATCAACTAACATTAGTGACACTTCATACTTGTTTTAAATCAAACCTTTTTGTCAACAAAAAAAACATATACATTTGTACATTAAGGTCTATTTGAACTGTCAAAGAGTACTGTCTATTAAAAAGAGCAGGCCAAAATAAACTGTACTTATTTTCATGACCGCATTTCAAATGGTTTAGCTAAAACTGTATACTGACCCAAATTAGATTTGTCACTTGAAGGCCTTTCAGTATATAGAGCAGTAAATTTCTTTAACCGGCACATGGTGTAAAAGGCCAGTGTTACAAGACATATCTTTTAAAATCGAGGCTTGAATTGGTTTTTTCTAAAACATTTATTTTTTCAGAGATCTAAACGTAATGTCAGACCCACAGTAACCCACTGCTATTATGAGAAATATACACAGTAAAAAGAGAAGTATATTGGAAGATGTAGCCTAAGGTTGAAGTCATAAAACTTAGATCAGTGCTTGGAGCACAAAAATCATGCTCGAAAAACCAAATCCTGTATTTTTGATGGGTTGATTCTCGAGTCCAAGTACAAAAATTGTGCTTGGAAGTTTTATGACCGTAAGGCATTTAAAAAGTTAACTTTCGGCACCTGAGGACATTGAGTGAATAGAAAACATGATAGACCATGATTAACTGAGATTATTCAATAATAAATGGCAACACTTACAATAATCCTGAACATTAAGTCCTAACATAAATGTCTCACAAAAATGGCAGCTAAAGATGTACAACTACAACACTAGGACATGACTTAGCAAAGCCGGCAAAACAAACAGGGCGGTTAAACAAAATCCCATAATGCAAGAGGTAAAACGAGGAGGGTTGCTTATAAATGTATTTTGCACATGGCTACGAATTAATACCTTTTATTTAAATTAATTCAACAGTACAGTGTCATATGGATTACGTAATGTTTAGTCTCACAATTATGATAATTTTGGGGTGAAAAAAATGAAATTCGGATAATGACCCTGCGGGTCGCCCCGGAAGAAATATATATCCCTGGAAGACAAGGAAAGGAAGGGAGTACTTGACAATCTATATTGACACAATGTGATCTCTGTTTTAAAAGATACAAGTACATGTAATTATACTAAAGTACCGTATTATAATCCACTTCAATGTTAGGGAAGTTTTCTCTATTATGTTGTAACACGATGCTGTATTAGGTTTCTACAAATTCGACCCTAATGTCTGGAAAAAATCATCTTTAGGATTTTTTGATAATCACAACAAATTGAAAGTAGAAATTATTGTGTTTTCTCTTGATCTTAGATTTTTTTATTACAAATAGAATATGAAATAAATCCAACACAAGTCCAAGTGACTATGGATGTGAAGCAATTATATGTCTGTATAAAGACCATGGTTGACCATGGTTGACCAAACCATAGTCAAAAGCATTGATAACCATTGTTAACCATGCTTTGACCATGGTCAACCATAGTTGTTCATGGTTTATCCATGGTTAACTGTGGCCAACCATGGTCACATTTCGAAGGGGCACCCACATGAGCAAAACCCTTACTCAACAGACATATATCACAAAGACTTAATTTCTCATGATCAGTAGCAGCATTCGTTTATTGTCACTCAGTGGAGGTCAGGAGGACTTTAAAGATCAAATTTATCAGTCTATGATACATGTAATTGTACTTTTTGACTTTCAGACGTCACGATAAAACTGGAGCACTTGAAAGATCCACAGTAATTTATATACTTGTACTTTTTATTATCTTCTTTAGATATTAACAAAGACACAGCTAAATACCACATGTCAACTTCATTGCCAAGAACTGTAAGACACCCTATAATATCATCAGTCATTTACAGTGCAATCAGTCAGATTATGAATTCGCAGCATCTTACAGTGCAATCAGTCAGATTATGAATTCTCAGCATGTTACAGATGCTGATATTAAGATAATAACTCTAAACAGGGATTATTAGGTTAGGTGGGATTATGTTCTTTATAGGTGCTTAATCTTCATCTCCCACAACACACCCTTCAATTTCCTTTATTTAAAGGGAGTTAACTAGATAAATTATTAGTTATCTGCATGACTAAAAAATGTATTCATGCATGCC
Source organism: Mytilus trossulus (assembly GCF_036588685.1). Lineage (NCBI taxonomy): Eukaryota > Metazoa > Mollusca > Bivalvia > Mytilida > Mytilidae > Mytilus > Mytilus trossulus. The sequence goes on along the minus strand of NC_086380.1, from coordinate 80,567,455 downwards.
TTTTAATTTTAGGATTAAGTCTAAATTTTGACATGTTCTTTGGCTAAAATACTTACCTTAATACTGCTGGATTAAAGAAAATATCTATTTTAAGACAGTTCTTATAGCAGATATCTAGTAAATAACAATTCTGTTACATTTATCAACAAATAGTCCAGATAATAATGTAACTGCCTAAATTGTTTCAATTATACAGGACTAATAAATCTAATAGATCATCACTGATTTTATAAAAAAGAAGATGTGGTAATGATTGCCAATGAGACAACTTAATCCACAAAAGACCAAAATGACACAGAAATTAACAACTTTCCCACTTCACCATGAGAATTTGTCCTTGAATATTTAATTCCACTCTGTGAGGACTCAAGAACTTAACAAAAAAATAAAAACATGGAAATCATATGCATTATATAAATGAAATATAAATAATCGAAGATTATGCAATAAATTATTACAAAACCCAATTCTTTTTTAAAATCTGACTTCGCTTTGTGAATGATTTTCCCTCCAAACACAAAGTTGTCATCAAAATTATGCAAAATCTAATCAAATAATATGACTGCTGGAAAATTTCAGTTTTCCATAAACCAAATGCTTAACTGAGAGCAGATGGAAAGCTGACAGTTAATTTCCTCTTCCTAAGAATAAATGCATACATTACAGGAGAAAAGTCCAAATTTATGATGTATAATCACCAGTTAGTAGGGTTTTTTCAGGGCTGCCACATTTTTTAAAAGACCACCTTTTCACCCATGTATACTAGTATTTAAGTAAACTGATTTATATATAGATAACTGGACTTGTATTTTGTATTTATGTCAGACGCGTGTTTTGTAGTACAACAGTAACTCATCAGTGATGCTCGATGAAAAAAAAAGTACAAAGTTGAAGAGCGTATGACAAAAAATTCCTACAAGTTTTTCCAAATAAATGATCAATTCTAAGGTTCATCTACAGTCTGATGATCTCTATTCAGGGCTTAATTAAAAGGGGGATGGGGGACTCGGATAAAAGGGGGATGGGGGACACAGATAAAAGGGGGATGGGGGACTCAGATTTTGTCTCCAAGTTAACAGTTTATATATTTGAACACTTTATCAACAAGAGACACTCAGGCAAGCCCTCAAACAGACAACAAGGATTTGAATAGAAGCAATAATAATGGCTATCTCTTTAAGACTCCATTATAACATCTGAAACATCATACCCTTTGATCTTGACCTTACTTCAATATTCTATTCACAATTTTATTTGAACAATTTCCTTTAAACTGTCCCATTAAAGACATGTCATCACAAAAGACTCAATTAAACTGTTATTTTTACAGAAATACTATCCTGCTATAAATTTATTTTTTATTTGGTGACGATCAATCCATCTATTATAATTCTTTATAAATTTTCATTTTTTTCCCCTATAAAATCTATTTTTCTACTTTTGTTCTCAGCCTGCTAGCGATTTGACAAATGAAATCAACAATCCCCACGACATTTGTATTGAATTTGACATATCACACTGATCCATTTCAATTCCCCAACAAAAGAAACCAATTCCTTTTTAGAACTAAATAATATTTAAATTTCACCTATGATCTGCTATGAAATTGATATCGTAAAAAAAGGCATTTTTTATAACTGTATTGCATTTCATATTCCGACAGCTGCACGGATAAGCTTTCTTGAAATAAATGTGAATATACAATTTCCTTGCACAAAAAAAGACAAATAACATAAATATTTCATGGCACTAATAATGTCATCCATTTAAAACTGTTAAAAAATACCAAACTCACCTGAATACTGAATTGTTAAAATCTCTCTTTATTTCACACAAACACAAAAATCCAACTGCTTCAAGAATATAATCAAAAACGCTGCTCAAATTATCAAAACACCGAAATCCTCTATCAGTAATTTTTATCTTTTCAATATTTTTTCAAGATCCATAAAACACATGCAGTGCCACAAAAATACAGAAAAAAATATCACATATCAGTAAATGCAATAAACTGTTAAAAAAATCTGCATATTACTGGCACAATAAATCCATGTCTAAAAATTCTGTATTCTCGATAACTGTTCCCTGACATGAAAAGCATGTTAGTTTTGGCACTTAAAACTGATAGGTACCGATAGCATTAGACATGTTCCCTGCTATGTAATATTAGTTCTGATATCACCCCAAGGGGCAAATATCTAAACATTTTATCCGAATGCATCAAAACAGCATGATATAATGGCCCCCATAGCATCATCAATGTGAGAGAACAGTTGCATTGCATTATCATATAGCTCCTAGTCATTCAACACATGCCTTATTGATTTATTTATTAAAGAGCTTGCCATGCTATCAGAGTGGTTTGTAATGCTATAAACGACCCTTCTAAAGTTGGAATTTTAAATCTTCCTGTTTTTTAAAATCATAAATCAACATAATTCACAAATTTGTCATTTAAAATTATAAATGTGCATGTATCGATCTATATGCATTTTGCATTTTTTATATTTTTTGTAAGAATTTATTTTTTTGCAATTGAATTATTACTCAACATATACATGTATACTACATTTGCACTACATTATAGTATATTTTTGCTTGCAGCTTTGTCATTTAAATATGATTTATTATTCCAATTGTCATAATTATCAAACTTGCTGCACTTAAATGTGCATAATTTTGCAATCTTCCAAATATATCCATAAACTGGTCAATGAATCAAATCTTGACTGTTAAATGGACTTTTACTAGAATGTTTCTCAAAACACAAAGCTCCATAAAAAGAGTGATTGCAAGCTTAGTCTAAATTATATACAACAAGAAGCCTCAAAAGTCTACCTTTTTTAATAAGGCTTAATCTATGGAATTATTCACCTAATGCTATGGTCCATTTATGCCAAAGACTAATTGTTAATCCTGTGTAACCAATTACCAAAAGTCCCTACACAAATATTTACACCACACACTAATCTGAATTCTTACATGTGATCTTTGCTGCCAAATAAAACATTTTTATTCCTTTTTTATTACTGGCCTCAAAGAAGATCAGAGGCATAACAATAATACCTTTAATTATTACACCTTCTCCCTCAAGTGATTAACACCAGATCTCTCACACTGAGACAGGTATCTGAGAAACAGTGAAGCAATTCCTTCCCCATGTTTATCAGCCATTACCAATTACTGAAACAACCTCCATACCATAGCAGACCTTATCCAAAACAGATGAGTGACTGTTTGAAGTCTGATTTGATGTAATTGAGTTAGGAAATACAACTCAATTTGAATTAATAGCTAAATTACATTAATGGCTGTCCTAATGAAACGCAAAAATGATGAATATTCCATTTACAAAGAATAACATAAACGGCTGTCATCAGGTTTAGATTACGCCATGTAACATGGATACTCATTTGACATTTTAGAAATGAACAATTTTATTTATGAAATTGACATCCAAGTAGGATGTCAATATACAAAGGTCAATTGTAATGACCTTCAGTGGCATTTAGCTCATGCTAGATTTATACACTCCATCAATCAAATTATCTGTTTATCAAAAATGACTAAAATGCCAACATCCACACTGATTCTAATTGGCATTCAGACATCTGGTTCCTGATATTTAAAAAAGATTGAAGGAGCAAAGTTAAAAGAGTCAGTGAGTCCAAGCCAAGGAACCCAAACACTGTGATGACCTTGAAGAAGCAGGCAAGGTTATTAAGACAGCTCTATACAGATACTTTTGGGTACATTCATAGTTGCTTGAAGATTGACTGAGGTACAAGTTAGACCTCAATCTCAATCAGTACAAAAGTTTCATATAAAATAGCTGATATATTCAAATGCTCATCTTCAAGACTAAATATTGACCTAATCTGAGTAAAGATCTGACCTACTATTAAAAAAAAAAAAAATTAAAAAAAAAATTAAAATGTTTAGGAAAAATATATACAATATGGGATTATTCTCTAAAGACTTGTCAATATTTTACCATATAACAATCTTATTGGTAAATCTATCAAATTAAAACCATTTCAAAACATGACATTTAGGAAAACAATAAAATGCAAAAAGACACCAATAATCGACTAGATTAATTTCTTGACAAGACTTCTCTCTGAAACTTGTTAAAGAGACCAATATCCTGATTTGAAATTAAAAACTGATTGAAATTTCGTAGAAAATTTACGTACTTGTAAAATGCTGATCTTCAGGGAAACAGTTACATAACAATAAATTGATTCTTAGCCTTCACTCCAATCTATCATGAGAAAGGAACTTCAAATATACTTTACAAGGAAGTATCAATTCTATAGGTATAAAAGGAGATGTGGGGTAACAATAGTCTATAATGCAGTCACACAACAAATGAAGTAAAAACCCAGGAAATGGATCAGACATCAACAGTCATCCTTAAACAATAAACAAATGTCTTTATCATATGCAACAGGATTTTAATCCTTTAGAGTCTTTAAGCTAAGTTGTGAATAAATTTGGTTTAAATAAGTAACCAATGATCTGTCATCAAAGTCTAGGTGTTCTCTTTCGATATAAAGTGGAACCTCTCTCTGAAAGTGAACCCATTTGCCTCTGACAATTTCAGAGGGACAATTTTAGACAACTATATTCATAAGTTGTACCAATCTTAGGATTAAACAGAGTTTGGATTTCAGACATGTTTGACTTTTCACTGTACTAATATGTCATACAATTTTTTGTGGCTCAATCCTAAAGCTTTCAAAATCAAAATATTTTCAGAGTAATTGAAATGCTCTGAAATAGGTCTCATTCAAACTTCTTTAAATGACTGAAAATTTTGCCCTGATTTCTGGTATTTAAGAATATTTGCTGCTGAAATATTGTCTGATAATGTTTTAATCCATGCAAAAAATTTAGAGGATTCTAGAGAAAGTCTGAGGCCTGACAACAGTCGATATATCATGGTTTTGTCAGGCTGAATGGCAGTATGTATTGTACAACAGTCAATAGTCTCTTATCAATATGTCCCAGTGTAAATACCTACTATCATTGATTTGTCTATAGACCCTAGGTATGACCCAGTGTAAATACCTACTATCATTGATTTGTCTATAGACCCTAGGTATGACCCAGTGTAAATACCTACTATCATTGATTTGTCTATAGACCCTAGGTATGACCCAGTGTAAATACCTACTATCATTGATTTGTCTATAGATCCTAGGTATGACCCAGTGTAAATACCTACTATCATTGATTTGTCTATAGACCCTAGGTATGACCCAGTGCAAATACCTACTATCCCTGATTTGTCTATAGACCCTAGGTATGTCCCAGTGTAAATACCTACTATCATTGATTTGTCTATAGACCCTAGGTATGACCCAGTGTAAATACCTACTATCACTGATTTGTCTATAGACCCTAGGTATGTCCTAGTGTAAATACCTACTATCATTGATTTGTCTATAGACCCTAGGTATGACCCAGTGTAAATACCTACTATCATTGATTTGTCTATAGACCCTAGGTATGACCCAGTGTAAATACCTACTATCATTGATTTGTCTATAGACCCTAGGTATGACCCAGTGTAAATACCTACTATCACTGATTTGTCTATAGACCCTAGGTATGTCCCAGTGTAAATACCTACTATATCATTGATTTGTCTATAGACCCTAGGTATGACCAAGTGTAAATACCTACTATCACTGATTTGTCTATAGACCCTAGGTATGTCCCAGTGTAAATACCTACTATCATTGATTTGTCTATAGACCCTAGGTATGACCCAGTGTAAATACCTACTATCATTGATTTGTCTATAGACCCTAGGTATGACCCAGTGTAAATACCTACTATCATTGATTTGTCTATAGACCCTAGGTATGACCCAGTGTAAATACCTACTATCATTGATTTGTCTATAGACCCTAGGTATGACCCAGTGTAAATACCTACTATCACTGATTTGTCTATAGACCCTAGGTATGTCCCAGTGTAAATACCTACTATCATTGATTTGTCTATAGACCCTAGGTATGACCCAGTGTAAATACCTACTATCACTGATTTGTCTATAGACCCTAGGTATGTCCCAGTGTAAATACCTACTATCATTGATTTGTCTATAGACCCTAGGTATGACCCAGTGTAAATACCTACTATCATTGATTTGTCTATAGACCCTAGGTATGACCCAGTGTAAATACCTACTATCATTGATTTGTCTATAGACCCTAGGTATGACCCAGTGTAAATACCTACTATCACTGATTTGTCTATAGACCCTAGGTATGTCCCAGTGTAAATACCTACTATATCATTGATTTGTCTATAGACCCTAGGTATGACCAAGTGTAAATACCTACTATCACTGATTTGTCTATAGACCCTAGGTATGTCCCAGTGTAAATACCTACTATCATTGATTTGTCTATAGACCCTAGGTATGACCCAGTGTAAATACCTACTATCATTGATTTGTCTATAGACCCTAGGTATGACCCAGTGTAAATACCTACTATCACTGATTTGTCTATAGACCCTAGGTATGTCCCAGTGTAAATACCTACTATCATTGATTTGTCTATAGACCCTAGGTATGACCCAGTGTAAATACCTACTATCATTGATTTGTCTATAGACCCTAGGTATGACCCAGTGTAAATACCTACTATCATTGATTGGTCTATAGACCCTAGGTGCTACTTCATATATCAAACTTTCATATAATGTGGTGTACTTTATCAATATGTCCCAGTGTAAATACCTACTATCATTGATTTGTCTATAGACCCTAGGTATGTCCCAGTGTAAATACCTACTATCATTGATTTGTCTATAGACCCTAGGTGCTACTTCATATATCAAACTTTCATATAATGTGGTGTACTTAATCAATATGTCCCAGTGTAAATACCTACTATCATTGATTTGTCTATAGACCCTAGGTGCTACTTCATATATCAAACTTTCATATAATGTGGTGTACTTAATCAATATGTCCCAGTGTAAATACCTACTATCATTGATTTGTCTATAGACCCTAGGTATGTCCCAGTGTAAATACCTACTATCATTGATTTGTCTATAGACCCTAGGTGTTACTTCATATATCAAACTTTCATATTATGTGGTGTACTTAATCAATATGTCCCAGTGTAAATACCTACTATCATTGATTTGTCTATAGACCCTAGGTGTTACTTCATATATCAAACTTTCATATTATGTGGTGTACTTAATCAATATGTCCCAGTGTAAATACCTACTATCATTGATTTGTCTATAGACCCTAGGTGTTACTTCATATATCAAACTTTCATATTATGTGGTGTACTTAATCAATATGTCCCAGTGTAAATACCTACTATCATTGATTAGTCTATAGACCCTAGGTGTTACTTCATATATCAAACTTTCATATTATGTGGTGTACTTAATCAATATGTCCCAGTGTAAATACCTACTATCATTGATTAGTCTATAGACCCTAGGTGTTACTTCATATATCAAACTTTTATATTATGTGGTGTACTTAATCAATATGTCCCAGTGTAAATACCTACTATCATTGATTAGTCTATAGACCCTAGGTGTTACTTCATATATCAAACTTTCATATTATGTGGTGTACTTAATCAATATGTCCCAGTGTAAATACCTACTATCATTGATTAGTCTATAGACCCTAGGTGTTACTTCATATATCAAACTTTCATATTATGTGGTGTACTTAATCAATATGTCCCAGTGTAAATACCTACTATCATTGATTTGTCTATAGACCCTAGGTATGACCCAGTATAAATACCTACTATCATTGATTGGTCTATAGACCCTAGGTGCTACTTCATATATCAAACTTTCATATTATGTGGTGTACTTAATCAATATGTCCCAGTGTAAATACCTACTATCATTGATTTGTCTATAGACCCTAGGTATGACCCAGTATAAATACCTACTATCATTGATTGGTCTATAGACCCTAGGTGCTACTTCATATATCAAACTTTCATATTATGTGGTGTACTTAATCAATATGTCCCAGTGTAAATACCTACTATCATTGATTTGTCTATAGACCCTAGGTATGACCCAGTATAAATACCTACTATCATTGATTGGTCTATAGACCCTAGGTGCTACTTCATATATCAAACTTTCATATTATGTGGTGTACTTTATCAATATGTCCCAGTGTAAATATACCTACTATCATTGATTTGTCTATAGACCCTAGGTGCTACTTCATATATCAAACTTTCATATTATGTGGTGTACTTAATCAATATGTCCCAGTGTAAATATACCTACTATCATTGATTTGTCTATAGACCCTAGGTGTTACTTCATATATCAAACTTTCATATTATGTGGTGTACTTAATCAATATGTCCCAGTGTAAATACCTACTATCATTGATTGGTCTATAGACCCTAGGTGCTACTTCATATATCAAACTTTCATATTATGTGGTGTACTTTATCAATATGTCCCAGTGTAAATACCTGCTATCATTGATTTGTCTATAGACCCTAGGTGCTACTTCATATATCAAACTTTTATATTATGTGGTTTTAACTTTTAAACTTATTTCAATCTTTTATTTCATTCATAACCAACCCTGTCATATCAGAGGGCTTGTGACAATTTGTCAAGAATGTTATTTTAAAAGCTTATAGTGCATTTTTTTACCCAACAGAAATCATGAGGTATACGTTAAACACTCAATACATATACAATGTATATATGTATTATTGTAGAACATTTCTTGCTGTAACGAAAAGTTTAATCACAAAAAATTTCTTTTCTCATGACAGCAGATATAAAATTCAACCAAAATTGATCAGTGATATATGATCGAGCCCTGTGTATTCTTTTCTTCCTGTTGCTGAAAATGCCTGGTTCCCAAACTTAACTGGGTCCATCTCAGTACGATAGATTCTATGTTAGCTTAAAATTTTACGTCAATAATTTTTACAAGTTTTCATACTAAAATTCTAAATGGATTGACAGAATAAAATCTTTAGTTTTATACTTTACCAAAAAATTCAATAACCTTTATAAAATTTTAAGTAATTGCATGACTTACCAATATTTTGTTATATAACACACTAAGCAATAGAATTTGTAATTCCCTGGATTGAGTGACTAAATTAAATAGCACAGCTCTAGAAAATTCACATTAAGATAAAGCTGAAAAATTCTCATCAAACCACATTAATAGTAATCTCTCAAGAATTGGATAATGTCTGAATCTGTCTCAATAAATCACCGAACACACAAATCCACTTATAACTTAAAAACCACATCCATATTTCATCCAAACAAAACAAATGATTTTCATTTAGAGAATATTTGGTCAGCTGTACTATATTTAGATATTCCGTGGTCAATAGTCACCTGCTTAAGGTTCAATATCCACACCCGGACAACCACGATTTTTATGAAAAGCTAGTTCCTGTTTTAAATACTATTTACACAAACATCAATATGTGAACTACAAACTACCAGCCTATTCAAATTGGTGACAAATATCTCAATTCACCTGACTGTTTATTAACCAAGTTTAAATGGTTTCCGCCACAGTGAACACACTAAGCACCTCCCCAATGACAGGGAAATTGACTATCTTATTCAGGGTAGAAATAATACTATTATGTGTGACACTCAGCTCAGACCTTTGATCTTTTAAAGGAAAGCAGACACGTAGAATAATCTGTTGAAAAAAACACTTTAAGGCACAGCGACAAATTATTAAAGCAGTGATACTCTAATAATTCTAAGCCATTATTCAAATGCAATTTGACTGCACGACTGTCATATTTTTCACTCCAGGCGAATTTCAATATGAAATGATTCTCAGTAGTTGATGTAGTCACAAAAGTTAAAGAATGCAGCTGAGAGAAAACATTAAAAAGAAAATCTCCCCGCTCCGAAATCGTTGAATACTGAATAACACTGATCATACAGCTCAATGCATCTCAACATTGTATACCATGTATAGAAGAGTTTGATGAAGTCATTCTTGAAAAGAATACCTGTTTTCAAGTCAAATTTCTTGCACAACAGCAATCTTAATGATAAATATGATGAATCTTGGCCTGATCACATGATCACAATATAAACAGATTTTTTGAATCTCGGTAAACATCTGATTTCTGTAACAAATCAATTTCAATATATCAGACATTATCGTGAAAGGCTTAGTATCGTACTCCTGAGGATTTAGTGCAGCTTAACGGAAATAACAAAATTTATTTGACACAAAGCCACAATTAAGTCGCCTGCTCAATTAAGCAATCTCCCATGATTACATACTAAAAATCCCTACAAAGCCAACGAAAATCATGGATGGTTTAATTTAATTCCTGCCGTCTCGTTTGAATATGGAACTGACAAAAGCTGAGAATTTATATCACCGCCACAAAAAATATAATTCTAAATGACAAAATGAAATAATTGAAAAAGCATTTTCCACTTTTTTCGAGGGAATAATTCAAACGCCCCAACACAGCTGTGACTAAATTATGGTAATTAAGGGTAGTCAAGCAAATTATTTTCAAGTAGTACAAAAAAATAAAACCTTGGCATTCAAAATTGGATTTTTAACACAATAAACTAGAGAATATTTAAAAAATCTTGTCATGTTCAAATGAAGGACCAATGAAAGCTCTTTAATATTAGGAATCAATGACATATGCTGATAAGAAGTGGAAGATAAATCCCACTTATTACTTGATTGTAATATAAACATACCCTCCTAACACTTCCATCAGGTATTAGAATTTAATCCCGAGGTAATCATGGTTCAAAATACTCTTCAACAAAAGGCTGATTCTAAGAACATGACATGATGTTGACTAAATGATAACATAGCACCTTGTGACTGGAATGATTTTTTTAATTTTTTTTATTTCCCACTGAAATTTTTTCTATACATTTTTTGTTGTAACTACTGTCAGCAGCTGAAAAAATTTCATCACACGTTTTCTTTAAAACTTTATGATAATCATATGTTATTTCCAGCATCATCTTAAGTGCCCCCCCCCCCAAACAAATTTTGAGGGGCTTTTTTTGTGAACAATTTTTTTGTGGACTGCTGTCATTTGGGTATGTTGCATCATCTGTCTTTCTTTACTTCAAAGTTTCCACCTAATTCAGCCCCTCCCCCACTCCCTTAATACCTCTTACTTTTAAACCATCTTTAAAGAACACAAATGTTCTCATACACATCTGTATCGTGACCAGACCTTGTCAATGTAGGAGTAAGAAACTTGTGTAATACCAAACACAATGCACGTCAATGACATAATGTGCATACTAGAAAAAAGCAGAAATGAAGTAATGTGCATACTCGTTACATCTTTGATTTGACAGTTATTGTTTACCAACATAGAATACCTCTAACCACAATACAATAAAGTTATACCTACCTAACCAAGTAGATTAATTAACTATTTATCTAAACATATGTTTTTGTTGACAATAATTTGGTGTGCACTGTATGATCCAAATAATCGAAATTCACAAATCGTGTGAGGGATTTATGTAAAACAGATGAAATATTATTATGTTTGCATCTTCCTAAAAATTGTTGAACAACTGGAGATAAGAGGTATAAAGCAAAATTAATCTTGAAGATTAAAACTGAAATCATTTCTAAGAAATCATAAGTCCTTATATCTTACTTAACAGCTTTGACAATCTCAATTATCTGATATAATATTACAAAAATACAAAGTGACATCTTTAAAAATTCTCATGGGTTTCACCATGTACCTGTAAATTTCAAAGAACTGAACGTTTTGAATAATTTCTACAATCAATATTTTTCAATTTCAAGTCATGCACAAAAACCTTGCTACTGCAAGCATGCACGCAGTTGCTAAACAAAAACACTTGCATGCTCCAATATCATAATATCCTTGCAGAATTTTTCATTTGATCGGTTGAGGTCAAATATACATTGATGGACAGTTGTTTTCTAGCTGATCTGGATCTGTTTGTTTAAAAGGTTTTGATTTTTTCAAATTTTATGGCCCCCCTTTTTCTATATTTACCTTGGATTATATATTCTTTCATCAAAAAGAATTAACATTACTGGGAATTTTTCAAATTGTAAAACATTATATTGTTATTGATTTTTTCCCAAGAAACAGATCAATGTAATTTTGACATGTAATTTGACAGTAATTTTTTCTCATATCCTGATTTCAGCTATTTCACTCTAATAACTTGTGCATGGGTCCTTTGAAAGGCATTCATTTGTCAAGGAAGAAAACTGTGCTGTAATTGGTTGCTAGGCAACAAACAAAAATTAAATGGAAGTAGTTTCCTGATCGTTAGCTGTAACATTACAGAGATTTCAAATTTATTAAAAACGGCACAAAGCCGACTTTGATCCATAAAATTGAATTTACAAGCCGTCTAAGAGAGAAACTTAGTAGAATACAATCGGCAATCATATTCTCTTCAATTAACACTGGTGTTAAGACTGATTGCATTGTAATCTACCTATCAAATTAAATTCTCACAAAAGGCCAGAAACTAATTGATACAAAATAGCATGCTGCTAAAAATAAGAAGTCAGTTCAACTTTCTTTTTTTCCAATTAGCGCGGAGAATAAGATGATTTTCTAGAGAAATGAATTATGATTGTAAAACAGAGATTGAAAATTATTCCTTTTACAGATTTATAACAATTGTAGACTGCATGCATACCATTATCAAAAACGAAAAAGAGTTTATGGACGTCTTTCATGGCACCCTATTTTTTAAATCAAATTTTGCCAAGAAAGAACATATAGCGATAAAGTATGGGCCCAAAACTAGACCATGTTTGGAGTGGAACAGGTAAAATTTAGTCTGCATTAACCATAAATGTCTCACACCAAAGAGGGGGTGGGCTTAGCATCCTTGGGTCCCCCTAACCCCTAAAGACAAAGTGGGAAGTCCAGAGACAGGTCTTCACAGGAAAATTTACATATTCCGCGTTAACACCTGGGATGTCCTCGGCTAAAAGCTGACCAACCTCAAACTAACACCACATCTATAACCTTAAGATTCTGACCCTTTAGAAAAGACATTAATACCACATTCTTTAAACAAGTAATTAGAAGACCCTCATGTAAATTGAATCAAAACATTTTTTATTCATTCTAAACATCACCCAATAAGAAAATGTGACACTTTAAATCCTTTACTTCCATTAAAATCCTTCTGACTATAATTATATACTTATCTGATACCCAATAATGGTTATTCTATTCTATTGTAACAATGCACTTCAAACCATAAAAGAGACTCAACACCAATTGTACAAATTTACACAAACTTCATTACTGGGTTGAGATATACAACCCATGTTTTAAATTTACAATTCTAATGGGCACCAGATTACAGGGAACAAGCTTGACCTCATCGACCTCCACTAAATATAGGTTAAACAGTGTACAATATGTTAAATTACAGCTTTGTAATTCAGATTTCTCAATGCAGAATAATTGTCCTGACAAGAAGAACTGTCTCCTATAATTACTTCCCCTTAATTCGATGTTCTATACGTCTTTATTAACTATAGGATGGCGTAGACTGTAATTTTCTGCCACAGTAAACACGTTATTTATGGTAGGTCTCTCTACCATATACTAAAGTAAATAAACCAAGTTCTCTAAGGTCTTTGTAAATAGTAAGAAAAAGATAATATCCTCTCAATTACAAAACAGCAACACGCAGCGCTGCTCAGCACTTTTATCATAAGTCTATATAAATTATTGTTTCTAGGTCATATATAGGTTTGAGGTGAAGAATCCTTTGTTGGGTTACAACAAATCTTTTCACAATTTAGAGTTTTCTAAAACAATTAAAACATAGATATTGCATAAATACAATGTATATTTTTATTTTGAAACTACATAAACAAAAAAACAATCAATTTCATTTTTAACCTACTTAAAAAAAAACAATATTTGTTTTTCTCAAAATGACAAGGGAATTATTTCAATTCAAATAGAGAATTTGTTATGGTTCTTTTGAACACTAGCTTTTATTACAAACAAAATCTTATTTTCAATTATTATAAGAATGAACACTCTCATATGTCACTGAACAGCCTTTGGATGGTCTTGAATAATGTTTGCTCAGAAAGCAAAAATGTCAACTACTTTAATTAACAAAAAGCCGAAAAAAACTATTAAATAATCAGTGGCAACAATATTTCACATCTTATTTTTCAAATCCCAATTCATTTGATAGATGCTTTTCTTGAGAATTTTTATTATTGAAATATATTGAGGATTTCTCACTTATCCGACATGTTTTATTCGTCTTTGCCTATAAAATCTTTTGATTCCTGCTAAAACTAAATTGTACAAACAATGAACTTGTCACCATTAATATATAACTAGAAGATGCATTCAGCCTTAAAACGTGTCAACTTAGTTAGATTACGCTCGCACCGCGTACACTCCGAACGATTCAGAGTGACGAGAGCTATCATCGTTTAACCCATTACTTCTCCGGCTAGGCATAAATCTACTGCAGCACATTGGAGCCTTATTGCTTTCTTCTCATGAAAATGTCATCCTCCGGGAAATAAAAGCCGAAAGTAAATCAAATTAACTGAAAATTCTATTTTTTTACACTGAAGCTTAAATATTTTAAGCCGATTGCTAACGGTTTCTTCCTCATGTCTAAATTAGATCTCAATTTCTCCAGTGCTAATCGAATTTTCTATGAAAACGATTCACACTACAATTGTTTGTCTCTTAACGTTTGACGCTGCGTTGACGCTGCGGCTTTCTAATCACAAATGATCAGAAAACATTATGGGTTTACAGGTCCCTAGGGTGACATACTGCAACAATATTCCCTCTTTCTATAATGAAAATAATATATTTTACTGAAGTCTGGATTCATTATAATAATGCATGGATATGAATATTTGTGGGTTTTAAGGATATCTTAAAACCACAAATTTCAACAATCAACATTGTTTCGGTGTAGAATTTGTCAAAACTAAGAACTGTACATGTTAAAAGTGATTACAAAATAATTTTGCCTAGTACTGGAAATGGATGTCAAATTGAATAAAATAAATTAATAAATAATTTTTGGGTCAAGCAAACATAAAAAGGAACTGAATTCAGAGTATTTAAAAAGGAACTGAATTCAGAGTATTTAAAAAGGAACTGAATTCAGAGTATTTAAAAAGGAACTGAATTCAGAGTATTTAAAAAGGAACTGAATTCAGAGTATTTAAAAAGGAACTGAATTCAGAGTATTTAAAAAGGAACTGAATTCAGAGTATTTAAAAAGGAACTGAATTCAGAGTATGTTCAGTCATCAAGAATAATTAAAACTATTTTTAGATTTACTATTCTCAAAACATCTTATAGTGGTACACATATTATTCTGGAGTGTGGTGTATGGCTATTTATGGATTATATTTACAGTAAAGGATATATATAATCCTGAGAAGTTCACTTTAAATCCTCACCAAAATTACATTTAATCTGATTAAAGCGCTTATAACAATCCCTTTTATAAACTGACCACTTAACTGATGGACTCAATCCAATTTGTAATTTAGCTACATTGGAATTATAAGTCTTCGCAAAAATAAATCCTTTACTAATCCTACAGAGACTTTTTCTAGCTATTACCGTTTAAAAAACTAAATCTGATTACAGCAGTACACAATGGTAGTAAATGATTTATAGGCTTATAAAATTATAACCTCCTTATTCTTCTGTCTTCATAACATTATGGCATCTTTCAACCAGGTGCAAAACTTTGACCTTGACCTTGAACTATAACACTAATTACTGTGCTAAGTTTTCATTTGCAATTTCTGAGGAACCAGTACTGTGCAAAAAAATGTCAAGAAATATCATTGCACCGGGGCTTCTGTGATCATGGAAATTTTGAATTTTAAATTTGAAAATTGGTGGTATAAGTGTGTCTTGAAGGCCCATTTAAATTCAAGATCTAAATGATATCTATAATGAGTATCAAATTCATTTAGAGACAGATCCAAAATCTTCAAAATGGTCTAGCCAGAGATAAAGTTTTCGGTAGAAAACATTATTTAGACACCAGTAGAAAACATATACGAACACCAGTATTAAACATATTCAGACACCAGTAGAAAACACAGACGGACACCAGTACTAAAACGTATTTAGACACCAGTAGAAAACATATACGGACACCAGTACTAAAACCTATCCAGACACCAGTAGAAAACATATACGGACACCAGTACTAAAACCTATCCAGACACCAGTAGAAAACTTATACGGACACCAGGACTAAAACCTATCCTGACACCAGTAGAAAACATATACGGACACCAGTACTAAAACCTTGCCAGACACCAGTAGAAAACATATACGGACACCAGTACTAAAACCTATCTAGACACCAGTAGAAAACATATACGGACACCAGTACTAAAACCTATCAAGACACCAGTAGAAAACATATACCGACACCAGGACTAAAACCTATCCAGAAACCAGTAGAAAACATATACGGACACCAGTACTAAAACCTATCCAGAAACCAGTAGAAAACATATACGGACACCAGGACTAAAACCTATCCAGACACCAGTAGAAAACATATACGGACACCAGTACTAAAACCTATCCAGACACCAGTAGAAAACTTATACGGACACCAGGACTAAAACCTATCCTGACACCAGTAGAAAACATATACGGACACCAGTACTAAAACCTTGCCAGACACCAGTAGAAAACATATACGGACACCAGTACTAAAACCTATCTAGACACCAGTAGAAAACATATACGGACACCAGTACTAAAACCTATCCAGACACCAGTAGAAAACATATACAGACACCAGGACTAAAACCTATCCAGAAACCAGTAGAAAACATATACGGACACCAGTACTAAAACCTATCCAGAAACCAGTAGAAAACATATATGGACACCAGGACTAAAACCTATCCAGACACCAGTAGAAAACATATACAGACACCAGGACTAAAACCTATCCAGACACCAGTAGAAAACATATACGGACACCAGGACTAAAACCTATCCAGACACCAGTAGAAAACATATACGGACACCAGGACTAAAACCTATCCAGAAACCAGTAGAAAACATATACGGACACCAGGACTAAAACATATCCAGAAACCAGTAGAAAACATATATACGGACACCAGGACTAAAACCTATCCAGAAACCAGTAGAAAACATATACAGACACCAGGACTAAAACCTATCCAGACACCAGTAGAAAACATATACAGACACCAGTACTAAAACCTATCCAGACACCAGTAGAAAACATATACGGACACCAGTACTAATACCTATCCTGACACCAGTAGAAAACATATATGGACACCAGTACTAAAACCTATCCAGACACCAGTAGAAAACATATACGGACACCAGTACTAAAACCTATCCTGACACCAGTAGAAAACATATACGGACACCAGTACTAAAACCTATCCAGACACCAGTAGAAAACATATACGGACACCAGTACTAAAACCTATACAGACACCAGTAGAAAACATATACGGACACCAGTACTAAAACCTATCCTGACACCAGTACTAAAACCTATCCTGACACCAGTACTAAAACCTATCTAGACACCAGTAGAAAACCTATCCAGACACCAGTAGAAAACATATACGGACACCAGTACTAAAACCTATCCAGACACCAGTGTACCAGAAGTCCCCTGTGACTTCTACCATTAAGGTGATTGCACAATGATAACTAATCCCATCTAAAGCCTATTATGTTTATAATTCTGCCATGTTGTTTGTTACATAACTCTAATCCAATTAAGTGTAACCCTGTAATAACGCAACTTATTAACAGTTCAAAATATGGCACATGTAAAACTTCTCATCTGCCTTAAAACCTTTAAATGTGATTAAATCAGATTAATAGTGAATCAGAAAGTGTGAAAAGGAATAATGGGCTTCTACTAAAAATAGGGGGAGGACAGGAGTAAATTGACTCTTAAAAAGTAAATCAATCTTCCTGCATGGCTACTTGTAAATTTGAGACACACTATAAAGTCTGTACTTCTGTGCACAAGTGCTAAGCTTTAAGAACTATATAATTTGCAAGGTCATAGTCAACATAAAGAGTTAACTTAAGCGATTGGATGAAATGCTGCATTAAACAAGTAAATAATACTATCAGAATTCAAAATGCAAGATTCTTTTGCAACATTCCTCATTTTGCAATCTTTGCAATACTATGAAATCTTCAGTCAAACTTTTGTATTTCTAGCATATCTCTTCTTGGACTCTTGAATTTTTGTATAACAAACATTTCTCTGCACGTCTGTATGCCTTTAAACCAGTTTTGACTAGTTTCATAAACCACACACTGAATAATTTCTTATTTTCCATACCTGCCAACTGTCACTATTTGCAGGGAATTTCCCCCATGAACGCTCCCAAATGGAAATTTTGAAATAGCAATTCTGTCCACAATCTTAAACAAAACAGTTAATTTTGTAAATGCTGGAGGCTATTAAAAGCATGAAGAAACCAAAAAACAACATTAAAATGCATTTGTCGGATTCGGCCCCCTTGAAGGTTTTTCCAGACAACATAACTCCATTTGTACATAAACCCCCCATGAACATTTTGAAAAGTTGGCAGGTCTAATTTTCCAAACCACAGGTCAACCCATCAATTTAAAAAAAAAAATCCTAGATACACATCTGATGACCAAAAGAAATATGTTCACAATTTAAGAATGTTTCACAGAAAAAAAACCACCAAAAATTGTAGAAATCATGACATATTTGTTATATCACAGTTTTTTTTCTTTGTAAGAAGCACCCCTTTAAGTTTTGTATTGTCAGTACATAATAAAGGCAATATCATAATGTTTTAAACTGTACATTTTATAAGGTCACATCAAAAGTATACAAATGTCAGTTATAATTTTTTGCTGATTAAAGTCAATTATAATCTCACAATCTGGACATAAACTTAAAACCGGACCTGAAATTAGAGCTTAATGCTCTTTAACATTATACCAGTTTTGTTTATTTTCTCGCTCCAAATAACATATCAGATTTAGATACAGCATGATATTGTTCTGTTAAAGGTGAAAACATTTTCATTTGAATTTAAATGTAAACATTAATCCGAAATTATTTTCAATAATAAACCGACTCCATTTTAGGATACATATAAAATTCTTACCTTTTGTGTAGCATCTGGATGTTATAGGAAATGATCCATTTCAAAATATTATTCCTTTGTTGTATTTGTCCCCTTTATGGTATTGAACGATCAGTACCAGGTGAATATTATAAAAATCGTCTTAAAAATTACATAATGTCGTGTGTAAAAATATCAATACGTTCTATGATAAAAGCCATGTAATCAAAAACGACACAAATATACATTTAGATCTGCATCACAAAACACACTACTATAATGCCATACAATTAACTCCGTCAGGAAATCAGTTGCCTCGGTTTCAATGGAATAAATACGATAGACGTAATGTACTACGAAAGGTGTCACTCAAAGCTGGCAGACTTGACAAGGAAAACCATTTGAATACAAAGCCACATACATAATTGACTTAAAGGCTCAAATCATGTGGCGAGTTTGTAATCAAAAGACGCCAAATATTATGATAGTACAATAATACACTTACCCGATCGTCCCCACTCTCACTGTCACACTGAAATGACAACAAAGAGACACATTAATATTCATGAACGCTCAATGAAAAGTGCAGTAGTGCATTATGGGTAGATCGTAACACAACACAGCAGTATTAAAGCGCTTTGATTGCAAAATGGTATGTGAGCAATTTAAAAGGTGTTATAATAATATGTAACGTAAACAAAATCGAAAAAAAGGTTGACATCACGCTTGATCGACTTCACCTTGTGGTGGTATTTTAATACTCTGTTGAAGTCAGATCAGGGCGAGTGATAATAGAAGATATATGGGTAGTAATGATGATACAATAGGATTGTATGAATTAACCACAATACAGTTGATCTTTCTATTTTGACAGGTCGACATAATCTTTAACGCTATGAAAAATATACCCAAGAACGGAGATAAGAATACTATAATACTACCATATTGTGATATTGTCGTCAAATGCCCACGGACAGTATTGAATGGCGGTTGGCACTAGGACAATCGTAAAGACAAGACTGGCCATGTACTAAAATAGGGAGATTAGTATCTGTAAAGACATCCACACCTCTGTTATCTCAGAAGATGACATGGTTATTACAAAGCTCCCAGATATGAAATTAATTATTACTAAATTGATCCATTGTTTAGATAAAAGTACTTTAAACACTTATATATGTTCCGACAGGGGAATGTTATCTGATTATAGCAGTCAGATCTTTATTGCTTGTGTTTATATTACATTTTTGTACATCTATATTTGTAAGACAGATGAATTTAAAGTCTAAATTATACATGCTTGAAAAGGGGGAGGGGTGTTGACAATTTACAAGAATGGCAAGTGAAATTCCACAAATTACTTACGTTAAGATTGATAGATTGATTGATTGATTGATTGACCTATTTACTGATTAATAGATATTGTTTAAATCCACACATTAGCTATCAATGACTTGTGACATTCACTAAACTGTTATATGATCTTTTATATGAATTATTATACTGGCTCTTATTTCTACTATGGATCATTGCCATTGTATATCAAATGAACCTACATGTTAAGGCAGTGACAAATTCAAGGGTTGGGGGATAAAAGGTCTTTTAATTGTAGAAAAAAAAGACCATTGCTTTTTCTTTTCTTTTGCTGTATCAATTAAACTTTTTGGAATAAAACCCCCTTTAAAATATACTCACAGAATAGTCCCAGTGGTGTTTCCCAAAAAAAGGGGTACTTCCATTTTTTTTGTTGACAATCAATGCATTTGAATGGGGACAAATGGTTGGTATCCTGACTTCTTATTGTTGCAGGGAACCCTACTTTTGAAATGGATCTACCCTTGACCCTCATTCAGAACATAGAGATTTCAACAATGTATGTGCAATGGAATCTTTCTTTCACCACATATCTTGCTATTTTCAAGGTAATCAACATAAAGTTCAGTTGATACAATTCTATAAATGCAATAACAATTAAGAGTACTGAAAAGTTTAAAACTCAGGGTATACTGTGAACCAACTTATTTTCGCGGATACTTTATTTCGCGTTTTAAATTACCCTTTCTTGACCACTTCGGGGCTATTTAATTTTTCGCAATTTTCTGATTTACTTGATGAAGTTTAATAACGAAAGATCCAAGGTTTACATATATATTCGCAACGATTTATATTCACGTTATTTTTCTACTCATGAAAGTCGCGAAAATCGCGACAATAAGTTGGTTTACAGTATTTTGACAGCCTTAGTGCAATGACAGACACATCCTCATAAAAAAAAATGTTTAAAACTTAAAAAATGTTTATATATGAGCTCCATTGCCAATTACCTATACAGAAATAGAAACATACTTAACATTTACTGAATAAGTAACAAGAAACTATAAATTTTCATCTTGATAAAAGAAATATCATATTTAATTCCCTTTCACCTCATAAAATTTTGATAAATTGCTATTGGCTCTAAAATTGTACATTCTAGTAGTCCTTTAAACGCCAGGCACCTTAGATAACCAAACAATTTACAAATTGTGCAAACTGACCTCCACTGAGAGTAAACTGAATTCTGTCACTGCATATTGTCTGCGGAAAATATGATTCCATAGATAAGAGATAAAAGACTATTATACATGTATGAGAGCAGCATTTAGCCAAAACACAGAGAGTATGACATTCTTAGGTGAAATTTTAGTTATTAGGTGGAAATTTCTATGTAATAGTGAAATTTCAACCAGATTTAAACCACTTTTAGCAGACATTCAAAAATAAGGGTACACAGGCTGGCAGTCCACATATCAAAAAGCAACTCAATCATTGATGCCTGACAACTTGAAGATTCTTGGTGCAGAATTTTTGGCACTAAAGATAGAACAAATGAATTAAAATTAAAGTTTTTTGTACACAGACCTTTCAAACAGTTTTAAAAGAGAGGACTCAGATGGCATTTTTATGATACATTTAATCAAAATTTAACATTTTTGAATATCATCTACCAGCTGGTTTTAAGACTGAGAGAACCTTGAAAACATAAAGTTTAATTTATAAAATTAAAAGATATTTCGCATCTTTAATTCAGGATAGACACGTTAATCATCACATGCTGTTGTATCATCAGCACATCTTATTCATAAACACACCTCAGAGTTAATCTTAATTTGCATATTTTTACAGACCAATTAAAACCTGCTTTTTCATTCACTGCTGACACATTTTTACTCTGTTGCTAAGGAATTAAATTTAAAAGTTACTAGGCTAGGAACAATGCTCTGTCCTACCATGACAATAGTAAATACATATAAATCTCGCATGAGCCATGTTGATACAACTGAGACTATTAAAAGCTTCATCTAAATCATAAATGCTGTTTTTACAGTTCCCAGCAGTACAACAATGAATGCAATGATATTTGACACAAAATAAGCATTATTTCCTCCTCTGAGGCTAATTTCTTTCTGATAATGGCTTATTTCATGCAGACATCAAAACCCGTGACAATTACGACTGTTTGATAACCTGAAAATGTTAATTTCAGTAAAGTACAGGCAATTTCCGATTTTCAATATCGATTCAAACTTTAAAATGATTTATAAAGTGAGTCTTTTGTCGGGATTCCAAAAACGCTTTTAATATCTATTATATGAGTTTTTTAAAACAGGAAAATCGTGTCTGAATAGTGTAATTTTAAGCTTAATACAAAATGATCTATTCAGTAACAATTTTATTATATTACACAGAATTTACAAACATAAAAAAGCCATTGACATTTGTGAACAATACGAAAATCAGATCAGATTTTCTTTGACCTTCCAACCCTTAAATTCATTATGTATAATTTCACAGCCTAACTGTAGCAGAAATATTAAACTTTTTATGGCCTTAATACACCTCATTTGTGCAAATGGCTTCCATTGTTTGTTATCCTTTGTTCCCAGATTTTCAATAAATCTTGACTTCTTAAAGATCCACTTGTGATTTCTTAATCTTTGGCCTCAGTAACGACAACCTCCACCGACTGATTAACAGTGGTCTCTTAAAACCAAACATACAACTGTATTCATTAGTTAATTCTTCACCGTTGTTTGCCCAACATGCAAACAAACAGCACTTCAGATATGAAGAGGATGAATTTCATTAATTCTTCACATGCTGATGACTTTATTGTGATAATTATTCTCCATCTGTCAAAAGCACTCAAAGCCGTCTCGTTATAATGGCTGACCTGAATTGGTACAAAACATAATTTTCTCACTTGATTACCCTCGCCAGCCACAGGACAAATCTGACCTTTGATCGGAGATAATAGCGGGACCGACTATCATCTTGAACTTGGTCAGCTGTGGATTGATTATCGGTGATGGAACGGATGTTCAGTTTCACATAAATTAACATGTGTGATGCAAGGGAAATGAACGTTGTCATTGCCGCACGTGCGTTCTAAATAGAAACAAATTACTCCTATTCATAAATACAAGTTATAAAATGTCTTTTTAAAAAGAACAAAAATATTGTAATTAATTAAAATTCATGGGTATGAATTATACAAGAGGGACAGATTTCATTTGTATTAAACGTTGTTATATTATTTATTTAGAAACAATGTTTGATCAGGCAATTTTTTCTGTTCCCATAATTCCCCACAGAACTGTCGAAGGAATAAAAGATCTTTTGACAATGTCAATCTGAGGGAAATGTCAGTTCATTCGTCCATTTCTTGGAACTCTGTAACGTTTTCTGAAGGAACAATTGGATTGTGTTGTAAAAAAGATTTGTTTTCGTACTTAAAAAAACATTGTTAAACAAAAATAATAAAATTAAATTTCTAATTAGAAATCAATTGAATGTTTTTGAAGTCAGTAAAAAATGTCACATGAAAAACAAACAGTTTCTGGTTTATCCAAGCTGACAAAATATTTGACATTTAAAGAATTAAACAAGAATTGCAGACCTAGTGGTAAGAGTATATACATTTTTTGTACATGTAGCAGTTCCTTCCATTTTTTTCAAACATTAAAGGAATTGTGGAAATATATTTATTTGAGAAACGATTTCTATAAAGTCGTTCAAGCATTCTAGGATTTATATCTTAACAACCACAATTTACCATGACAACCTATAATCGTAAACAAACGACAAAAATAACAGGACTTTTCTCCGTCAGTCAAATTACCGAAGTTTTTCAACATCCTTGATTAAACTGGCACTAAAGGCTTCATGATGATGATCGGAACAGGTTAATCACTACCATTAGGAAATTTCTGAGGCTAAAAGGTTTCCACAGTAACAATTTCGCATTGATTTTTTACCAATTATATTCCGTGAGAATTTCCCTAATGAGTTACAACAGTCAGTTTCCCCTAATTTTAGGCGAAGTTTAATGAATAAAGAATATAACCAATGAGATGTTTTGTTTAAACAAAATTGCTCTTGTAACGGCTCTATGTCAGATTAAAGACAAACACTATAATCTAAAAGTTGTGCCAAAAAAAAATTGATCTAGATGACACAATTGTCCTTCGTTTGTACCATAAAAGTACTTTTATTCACATATTTTGTTCTAAACATGTCAAAGATACATTGGTTTCACTAAAACTAGTTTCAGTTATCAAGTCTGCTTAGTTCATTGGTTTAGTCTGTATACTTGTAGTGGTGTACGTCTGTATACTTGTAGTGGTGTACGTCTGTATACTTGTAGTGGTGTACGTCTGTATACTTGTAGTGGTGTACGTCTGTATACTTGTCGTGGTGTACGTCTGTATACTTGTCGTGGTGTACGTCTGTATACTTGTAGTGGTGTACGTCTGTATACTTGTAGTGGTGTACGTCTGTATACTTGTAGTGGTGTACGTCTGTATACTTGTAGTGGTGTACGTCTGTATACTTGTAGTGGTGTACGTCTGTATACTTGTAGTGGTGTACGTCTGTATACTTGTAGTGGTGTACGTCTGTATACTTGTCGTGGTGTACGTCTGTATACTTGTCGTGGTGTACGTCTGTATACTTGTCGTGGTGTACGTCTGTATACTTGTCGTGGTGTACGTCTGTATACTTGTCGTGGTGTACGTCTGTATACTTGTCGTGGTGTACGTCTGTATACTTGTAGTGGTGTACGTCTGTATACTTGTAGTGGTGTACGTCTGTATACTTGTAGTGGTGTACGTCTGTATACTTGTAGTGATGTACGTCTGTATACTTGTAGTGGTGTACGTCTGTATACTTGTCGTGGTGTACGTCTGTATACTTGTCGTGGTGTACGTCTGTATACTTGTCGTGGTGTACGTCTGTATACTTGTCGTGGTGTACGTCTGTATACTTGTCGTGGTGTACGTCTGTATACTTGTCGTGGTGTACGTCTGTATACTTGTCGTGGTGTACGTCTGTATACTTGTCGTGGTGTACGTCTGTATACTTGTAGTGGTGTACGTCTGTATACTTGTAGTGGTGTACGTCTGTATACTTGTCGTGGTGTACGTCTGTATACTTGTCGTGATGTACGTCTGTATACTTGTCGTGATGTACGTCTGTATACTTGTCGTGATGTACGTCTGTATACTTGTAGTGATGTACGTCTGTATACTTGTAGTGATGTACGTCTGTATACTTGTAGTGATGTACGTCTGTATACTTGTAGTGATGTACGTCTGTATACTTGTAGTGGTGTACGTCTGTATACTTGTAGTGGTGTACGTCTGTATACTTGTAGTGGTGTACGTCTGTATACTTGTAGTGGTGTACGTCTGTATACTTGTAGTGGTGTACGTCTGTATACTTGTAGTGGTGTACGTCTGTATACTTTAAGCAGCAGGTCCACTGGATTTGGTGTATGGAATTAATATAAGGTGTATTGAAGGTTTCATATGACCTTGACCTCATACATAGTTCTTTGGTCAATTTAAAGACTTTTTGTGATGTTGTCATGCAGTTAACACTTAAGCAAATTAAGTCAACTATATGTAGTACTGTATGGAATGATTGTGATGGGTACATGTGTGTCTGGCAAAGTTCATATGACCATGACCTCATTTTCTTTGATCTTGATAATGTTAAGTGTATGTAAAACTTGTATTAAAACTTCTATGTTAAGGAGTAAAACATAAATTCAATCATGAACATGAGGCAAGACATTTCAGAAGTACACTCTGCAATCTTTCAGTTATTATTTATAACTCAGATTATATGGTCATCAATGATGAAATTTTACAATCAATGATCTTAGATAACTGATGGATTTTTTGCTACAATGTTTCATCAAGACCAATTCTCAATTATATATTTTCATCAGAACATCACTAACCTAGGCTGCCTAGGCTATGTGCATGTGCTATTTTTGTAATTTCATCTAATATTTATAACAGGCCTGAAACCAAAATCAAGTTCAATTCAGATAGGAATGTTTCTATACAAGGTTAATAAATATTTTCTATTTACTTTTAAACCCATATAAACCTATGTGTTATTATATAATGTGCAAATTAGATATTAATTTGGAGAGTTTTTACATTTTCTTTTCATGCATATTTTGCAGGGTGTATGCCTCCCAACTAGGAACACCACCATTATGGATATATGGTATCAACATTTTGCAGGGTGTATGCCTCCCAACTAGGAACACCACCATTATGGATAGGGTATCAATATTTTACAGGGTGTTACTAATGCCTCCCAACTAGGAACACCACCATTATGGATATGGTATCAACATTTTTCAGGGTGTTACTAATGCCTCCCAACTAGGAACACCACCATTATGGATATGGTATCAACAGGTAAACATACAAGCACACACACCTTTTTGAATGGCTTTATCGTCAAAACATAATAGAGTAAAATTAAGAAACAATTTTTAAAGATAATTCATTTCTCAGTGAATTCGAAGGAGTAAAATGTAATTTTAGAGTAAAGTCAGGATGAATGAAATAACTCACTCATAGCATATGATAGTACCAAATAAAGGCTTGTACGAGTCTGCAGTTTTATTCTCCAAAATTGAACCTGCCATACAGGGGTGTGGACTAATGAGTACCATACGCAAGAAATAAGAAAACAAATTATATTTCGTGGTATATTTCGTGGGGTGGTTTGTTTTAAAGGTTTGATAGATTGAAGTCAAGGAGCTAAAATTTTGTGATCAGAAAGGGGGGTGAGGACATTTTATTATGTACCAGTGCCAACTATACAGGCCAGATTACGATAACTTTACAAGTTAAACTTACCAAGTAGCCTCTCCCAGAGCTAGAACTTGCCTGTAAAGAAAATATAAATGATTTTAAATTACACAGAACTATTTCCACTTTCAATTTAACACCAACGCAATATCATTGTAAAAAGTTATGTAACAATTTTATTCTATGGATTTTTATATTACAGATTTTAGTATATTTTTTTATATTACAGATTTTAGTATATTTTTTCACTTGAAAAAATCATACAAGGCTTTTACTTATAACAGTAGGTTATTCAATACTACAAGAAAATTACATTTTCTCCATATGACTCCAGTTGTTTTAACAACATTTCACACATAGTTATGGCCAACAACACATGAATGCTAATTAATGCAAAAAGAGTTCCTTTTTTTAAAAAATATGAACATTTCAGCAACTGTTTGAAGAAACACTGTATTAGATTTTAAAATTATGCCTACTTAAATATCAGCTGCAATATCTAATAATTTTACAATATAAAAGGCATTACCACAATTTTTAAATTTTTAAAATTATATGTAATTATATCATATTAACTTATAGCATACAAACAAACAAATTATATATCATTTAGATATGAAAATGTCAAATGGTGTTATTTTTTAAATCTTACCTTCGTGGTTTTATTAGCCATGTTAAAATGCCCTCTAATAACAATCTTAATATCGTAATACAGTAAATATTACATATAATGGGTTCTTAAAGGGAGGCCTCTTCTTAAATGTTTGGATTGCTGATTACAAACTTAAACAAATTGACAATAATCCTTAATATACACTTAAACCATACTTAAAAACAATTTCCAATATGTTAAAATTTAAAAACTTTTATTACTTCAAATATTCAGAACCTATTAACTTAATGTACAGTTGGATATTAAAATCTACTAAAAATATTCAATCTCATACTGCAACAGTACGTATTTTTCGGTAAAAGAGTAGAATTTTTAAAATTGAAATCGCCCATCAGCGCCTCTCCAAATGAGATTATTAAAGACGATTTAGAAAGCGCAAAACAGATTTTTAATTTTATTAAGAGTATTTCTTTAAAACTTTTGACATTATTCTTTAAATGGTAACACCTACCTAAAACCCATTAACTGTACTTAGCATTGAAGATCAAAGGGATTTACGAATTAGCTATTCAGATGATTCTTTAAGAAATCTGCCACAATCTTTGACGAGGCGTGACAAAAACCACTGATCAATATATTTATAAACACACAAAGTTAACCCCCTTTCATATATCATCAAGCGATTGTACACCCTTCACATATCAAAGACCCTTTATGTCGCCATATTCCTTAATATGGACAAAATTCTTTTAAAATAGTTTCAACTTTACATATTTTTTTTGGTTATCATTTAGAATATCAATGTTGTAACTGTATGGTAACAATTTTTACAGTTCGCTACATTCAAAAATTATCAATTTATGACTAAAATGTGTTTCTGTGCGACTATAGACATGCTACAAAAAAATATTTAAATCAGTATATGCATCCATTAAACTGAAGCCTTTAAGTACCGTAGATTATCTTTTTTGTACACAAATCTTTTCCAATAATTTTTAAATTGAAAAAAATCAGCTCAAACATTTCTCTTAAAGTTGCATCATCAATTTAAAAACTTACTTCAGTATAAGAGTGAATTTTAAGCCCAACACTCTCCTTTTTTGATGAAACACTTATGTCATGTGTGAATACTAAATAAGTAAGATTTTACTATATACAGTCTGTTACATTATGATCTGTATATATTCACACATGTTAAAGTATATATCTCACAGCCGTTATCATATTATAAACAGATTTCAAAACATTTGGTCCAAAAATAAAATTTCAGCATGTTAAGTCTTCAGATGTTTATTGATACAACACACCATCATAGAAGTGTGAAAGCTGCAGTCCTAAACTTTGAGATCCAAAATTTGAATGGCCATTAAAAATAAAACAATGGTCTGTGTAAAAACTAAAAGAAAAATTATCAAAGACCAAACAATTTCATTGAATTATTTATAAATATTATTTTCTTAAAATCTTATAATATATATATATATAACTAACCTTATTCTATTTTTGATTCAATACAGAAACAATGTGACATTTTTTCAAAATATTTTTATGCAGCTAACAAGTGTATTTTTGTTGTATAAAAAATCAATTATGATAAATAACCATTCATTCATGTAAATTTTTATTTGAAGCAAGCTGTTTTTTTTATTGAATCTGAAATAAGATCTCGTAGCTGTGTCATCATTTTGAGTACACAAGTTAATTTGGATCGGCATGACACAGTGTTAACATTAAAATACAATGGCATCTCTGTCTGTGACGGTCTGTGACACTCAAAGAATGATCTTGATGCTCCCAATATAACTTAAGTTCAATAAGTTTTTCTTAGCTTGATCTTATAATAATTTACATAAGTTGTAAATGCATTGAGGATCTGTTTGTCCATGTAAAAGGTTTATGTAATTACAACAGCGAATGTGTACAACATATGTTGTTTGTTGTTGTTTTAACTATTTTTACTTATTTTTCAAAGTAGCCAGATGTTAGCTGTGTTGGTGTGGGCAAGCTGTTTTACAATTTGTCCAATAGTTTTGGTATTATATTTGCGGTGAACTATGAACTATAATTCAATCCTTAACATTAAAGATTGTCTTGTTTGGAAAATGGTAAATTCCAATTTTGCATACAACTGACAAAAAAGAAAATATTCAAAGCCCAAATAAAATACAATTGTTAGGAACCTGCCTAACCTTTAAATATTAAATGACAATATACCTACCATACCCACATATTAGGTGTCATTCCATTGTTAATGTGTTATATATGTCAGTCATTGACTGATTAACAGCATGTACAAGAATTTCATTGAGGTCATTGACCCCCCTTTTTTCTACACCCACTCTATTACTCTATTATTACTGATCATTACTCTATTCTCGAAGCAATGAAAGTGTTTTTAATATGATGGATGCTTTTGTCACAAATGTTTTGTTTTTTTTGTAAATTGTTTGTTTTAAGATTGTAACACAGTCTGAAGGCTGCTGTACTTTGACTATTTTATTTATTATGTCTGTTTTGTTCACGCATCGTTGTAAATATAACGAAATGGATGAGACTGTCATACAAGCGAGAGGTTAAGCGCTATAAAACCAGGTTCAATCCACCATTTTCTAAATTTGAAAATGCCTGCAGTGTATCAAGTCAGAAATATGACAGTTGTTGTTCGGCCCTTTGATGTGTTTTGTTATTTGATTTTGGCAAGTGATATGGGACTTTCCAATTGAATTTTCTTTCGGAGTTCAGTATTTTGTGATTTTACTTTTTCCACAACAGTATACACACCTCACTGAGCAAGTCCCTGGAATCGGTACTTCTCCTGGGACTGTTGACTTTATGATGGTCTGTCAGCTCTCCACTAGAACTGGGTTCAACAGACTCCTCACTCTGCCTCAGTCTGGGGGAAGGTAATGGAAGAGGACGATGCTGAAAATTAAATAAATAAACATAAGTAAAAGATGAAAGATACCTGAGAGGGACATAATAATCAAATTCATGAGTTGAAAATAAACTGACGAAGCCATGGCTAAAATTGAAAGACAAACACACAAAGTTTACTATAGTACACAAAACACATCATAGAAGACTTAAGACTATGAACACAAACCCCACCACAAACTGGGGGTGATATCATATGCTCCTGAAGTGTTTCATGCATCTAACTGTGCACCCATATCTGGGGACTTTCTAGAATGAAGCTTGAAATGTATTAATGAAACTATTTTTAAGGAACATGATGCTCCTATTTTGAAATGTATTTGAAACTGAAACTTTCTGTCATCAGGCTTTTATGGCAATTTTCTACGTCTATGTCTGTAATTCCTCTGCGTCAAGAAATTCCAGTTTAAGCCAATATCTGGTACTTAAAAAACAACTGGAATTCCCAGTTTAGAGACTAATTTTATTCTAGAATTCAATAAACTATATTCAGGAGATAATACTGATTGTCCAAACAAAAAATACAAAAACTTCCTCGCTCTCCGGAGAGTTCTGTAGGCAATAACCAGATCATGAGAGAAACAATAGCACATTCAAAGAGATTAAACAAATAGAAAATGTAATATGGGAATTAATTCAATAGGATTCTATATCTATAAAACAGACGATTAGCAATTTATGTTCCAACCCATACTCATTAAGGAACAGCTTAATAACTTTTTTTTTATTCTCTCAGGAAATAAGAACATGGCCGTTTCTCACACCTGCACACCAATTTCACCATTTTTATGTCTTTGGAAGGAGAGTGTTAATTATTCAGTGGTAATGACACCTTTACTGGTGAATAATAAATGAATGAACGTTAAAAGACCTGTGGAAACTAACACAAGAACTTGCAGATGTTTTTATGAGACTTGTTTTTTATTCAGTTCATATTACCAGTTTCAAGACAAAAATATGCTTTACATTGCTAATCGATTCTGTATTTTTATCCTGAGTTCTTCACCTGATTGCAAGGAGAAGGAATAAAATTGCTAACAAATAGTGGAGAACAACATTAGGCTTTGATTAATTGATATTTAAATGTTTAAGGTCAACTTCAACTTCCAAATAAAATCTGATCAAATGAAGGATATCCAACTCTCTAGTTGGAGAACATTTACTGGCATATAAGTTCCACTTTATTGAATGGTTGTGCTTTTTAGACATATTATTTTTTCTCAAGCCGACAAATTACACAAAACTGTTACATTTAATTTCCTAGGTTTTTTCGTAATTTTTTGTTTGTTTTGTTGAATATCAGTCCACATATAATGGTAAATTCGTGGTTCCCTGAGTGTACTACCAAAATCTATCGAAATCATTTACAGAGCTTGAGGAATTAAAATTGCTCAAAAGCCTGTAATATATTTGAACCATTGTCGAAAAAACAAAATATCTATTTACAAACAAACATTATCCTTATCTATATGACTATAACAATCAATATTTTCCAACACATCAAATCGTAACCCATAAATCATAGCATCAATTTGTGTGCCGCAGTAACAGCTCCTGTGGACCCCCATCATAAATCATAGCATCAATTTGTGTGCCGCAGTAACAGTTCCTGTGGACCCCCGTCATAAATCATAGCATCAATTTGTGTGCCGCAGTAACAGCTCCTGTGGACCCCTGTCATAAATCACAGCATCAATTTGTGTGCCGCAGTAACAAGCTCCTGTTGACCCCCGTCATAAAACACAGCATCAATTTGTGTGCCGCAGTAACAGCTCCTGTGGACCCCCGTCATAAATCATAGCATCAATTTGTGTGCCGCAGTAACAGCTCCTGTGGACCCCCGTCATAAATCACAGCATCAATTTGTGTGCCGCAGTAACAAGCTCCTGTGGACCCCCGTCATAAATCACAGCATCAATTTGTGTGCCGCAGTAACAAGCTCCTGTGGACCCCTGCAGTAACAGCTCCTGTGGACCCCCATCTATAATTATACCAGCAACCAAAGACAGTTTTATCACTGGGAATTATGGGACAAATTACAGCTGTGTATTCACGTGAAACTTTTTATCATACCCTATTAGAACTTAATAACGGTAATATAGAAACCAACTGCCTTTAATAACCATTCTGAATCGGAGATAATTTCAGTCTTCTGATACCGGAATTCCTGAAAATTATTCCTAATGACGGACACAGAATCGGAGAAATGAAAGTTTTCCACAAAGATAGTGATTAACAAACCCATAGTGAAGTCCTAACTATACGCTGCAATGATCAGACTATAGTTAACTAACTGATATCGTGTAAGGTTATATTTACAGCAAACATAAATACAAGTTAACATCAAATTATACGTAATTCACTTCTTTTTATGACTTTATCGGAATATCCAGCATCCTTGACAGAATTATACAATATATCGGGCATATTTCCCAATGGAATTGTTCTGATTTTGATTTTTTTTAAATGGATAATTGGATTTCTGACATACTTAAGTCAGTTCCCATGGTAGTCCAATTAGGAGTTATTTAGAAACAGAGATACATAGCATTATTAAATACAAAAGAAAACCCTACGTCTAATACTTATATATACTGTAAAATTGGCATTTTCATCCCTTTGATATGAATGGAGTGAAAGATTAGGGTCAAAGACGCTGAATTTTGTAAAGTAAAACAGTTGAAAGTATCTGCATATTGTGGAGGTTTCATTAACACATCTAGACTTGTTTTGTTCCTTTCAGATGTCAAAAACATTCATCAAGGCTAAAAGCAAGAAAATGCATCAAAAACCGCCATCAAAGCGTATTAAGTCAGACACACTCCATTCACTAGCATTTCGTAAATTAGCATTGATTGCTTAACATGTTCCCTGACCAACATGTTCTAAAATAATTATCACTTAATAACTCTGGGTCATCACTTAATAACTCCGGATCATCAACTATTGATGGCATTCATCTAACCTACTCATCACAGATTTACTCCCGATTTTCATCCTGTCGTCTGCCGGCCCCAGAGAGCAGGATACTTCCGAGATGTCACATGAGGATATTGATTGGCATCACGATACCATATTGATTCCCGTTTTATTTGTGTCAGTCAGGCGAACTCATCCATTCACCAAAGCCTGCCAATTTATAGCACAAATTACAGAAATAAAATGGCTTAAGGAAACTATTAGTGAGCGACAATGAAGGAAAATATTCTATAATTTAGCCTAGTCAGTCTAGAGACATGAAATGATTAACAACAATAGCCCTTGTCAGATGAACACATTTGAATTATGGGTTGCAGAAATTATGGTGTAAGTTGTTAGGATTAAGGTATTGAGGACCATTATCTTGGTTATGAAATAAATTGTCCTTGTAGAAATCAAAACAAGAGGGTCGTGAGGGACTACCAATTGTACTAGAATTAGCTTTAATTCACAGATAAAAAAGTATTAAGAGATAAACTTTATTTAATGTCGACACTAATATGGTTATAAAAAAACGAATCCTCAAATTTATAGAATTCATCTCCATATTTAATAATTGACTGCAGCATTACAATACCTGTAAATAACAAATCAGTCAAAGTAGATGGCAAAATAACAAAAGCTTTAGGGTTGTATAAGTGAATAACTTCCCAAAGATGGCATCATATAAGCTTCTAAACAACACAAACCATAAAATTATGTACCCCCCTTTTTTTTCCTCACAAAAGAAAAACCCAAGAATAGAAATGAAAGACTTCAAAGGTATTCTGGATAAGAGAAACAAGACAATTTCAATTGTTCATATAATAAACCAATTAACCCCACTTAAATAACTGTAACAATCGAGAAAAACTTATACTTTTTCTCTTTATACTAAAATTTGAATGGAACTAAGAGCTGAATAAAAGGCCAATGTCCATGATTTATTTAATGCTGTTAGCAAAAAAAATCTAAATATCAACAGATGTTTATAATGAACTTGTTATTTTCAATCATAAAATCCACGAAGCTTTTTATGTTTTGACCTTTTAAAGCAAATGTTACATACATATCAAAATATACATGAACATGCAAATTCATTTACGCTTTTTTTCAATTTCAAATTACGTCAACATATTGCATTCTTCACGCCATTTTAGATATCTCTCTTTTGGTTATTAATGCATCATCTACTTGTACACAGCATTTATATTTCAAGCATGTATTTCCTAATGTGTTTTTAATAAATACAACTCACTTGGAAAAATGCAAAAAATATTATTCATAAAATGAAATAACATGTATTTCGTCAAATGCTTTTATTTTTCACTTTTCAAATTCAGTTGTCATGCAGTTACGTAACTATTAAATTGTCTTTTATAAAACTTGATTCAAAAAAATGAAAAGTTTTAAAAAATCATTACATAAGGAAATTTTATGAGTAAATTTCATAGTTAAACTCTCAGGTGTGAAAAGATCACATAATTCCATCAAAAATCTGAAGGAATTTGTTTTTCAAGGATTGGTCACATGATCTCTGTAAAAAAACGAAAATTAAGATTACAATTTACAAAAGGACTTTGGAAGGCGGACTGCAATCTTTCCAAACAATATTTTGCAGTATTTATGTTTTATAAGATCATTAAACCATTTATATCTACATTACATTTATTTCGTGTTTTTATGTTTTCTTTAACGAAAATGTTACATATTATGATTCATCAAAATATGGTAGACTAGATATTTCCTTCGCCATATTTTCTTATATCATTTCTTTCTCTCAGAACCGATAGTTAAAAGAAAAAGTATTTTAAGCAGAAATGCTATAGAGCTGGATGATTTAAATTTTGACTCTGATTAAAGCTATAAAAAACATTATTCCTTGCACTTATATACAATTAGGATCAATATATTTATCAAAAGATGAGATGTCAAAAGCAATTGGCATTCTAAACTATAATTAAAAAAAAGCAATAAATCAGAAAAATTAAAGAAATCTAATAACTGCCAGTTGTTGATAATTATATATTGGTTTTAATTATATCAACTTTTTCTGTGCAAAACGCTCAATTGATCAGAAGTCAAATGTCCCAGAAAAAGATCTTTTTATCCCATTAAGCCACAAATTTGACGATTACTTTATACAATTACAGCTTAGCTGACAAGGCTACCAAGATTAATGAAACCACACCAGATATTGCTTTATTACACAGTCGGGGTCGTTATTCAAGCATCAGAGCAGATACAAAATACCAGTTTCTCATTTCCGCTGGATACATGCCCTTGTTCCCAACGCAGCTGGATAGGTATGCAAATTTCAAAGCAGAATATTGACAGTAATTTGCAGAAAGCTTGGATATTCATTATATGACGGCAAAAAACTAGCTGTGAAGTTGTTAATAACCAATACACAATTGAGTTATGAATTTTCATGGTTAATTTACCACTTTAATCTCGTCCCGTGTTGCAAAACCTTTTAACATTGCAGTTAACAAGTCGGAAGCCATTAAAACTGAAAACTTGTTCCTTTTATGAACGTGCTCATAACAAAATCTTCCACATGAGAAGTTTTCTCTCATCAACATTACTTCTCGCCCAAGCCAGCAGCTAACTGGAATAATCCCTTTTCCCCCTGGATAATTTTCAGGAAAATTATCTTTAACTCAATTGTTACAAACTTAATTGGTATTCCTAATGGAATTACCCAGGGTAAATTGTAAGTCATGGCGAACAAGTCACAACACGGAAATGTCTTTTGTTGATAATTACAAAAAAATTTGATTTTAAAAATTGCAAAATAATATTAATCAAAAAATAATAAAACTGTCTTATATTCTAATAATTTCATTTGTTCTCATGTAAAATTATTAAAATCTCCTGAGCAAAGCATTTAATTCTAATGAAAACAAGAGAGGATAAATGTCTTTATAATAGGAAATTCTAACAGACTTCTTTTTACAATATTGTGGTGAAAACTTGCATTTCAATGGCTCAATTATTAGATTTCATTAAAATTTCAAGATTAAATCATGTTTTTTTAGTGTCAAGAAATAACATCATAATTTTGTTTCATTTTTTTCCAGAATCTCTCAAAACATCATTTCATTCTATTGTTAAAGTTTAAACCTTGTTAACTTCAACAGATATTTTAAAACCGCCATAAAAACAATTGGATTAAAGGACTAAATTTAAATTCAAAATATATACTGACTTGTCCTTTAATTTGATCTATGCACAAACTGCAACTTAAGAATTCTGTACTAACATTTCAAGATTATGCAATTACGCTGCAGTTGAAAAACCTCGGGTAAATAGAAACTGTCAAATCAATCGTACAACCAAATTGAATTTTCTCTATTTTACATGCAGAGCACCTCACAGATCTATTAATGATTATCCATGAAAATTGTTCAAAAGCCATCTTTTCACATCACCATGACAACTAGAAAAAGCCAGGAAATTGATCTTTTTAAAAACATCATCTCATTTAAACTAAAAGTCTGAAAGGTATCTCTGAAACTAAGGCATCATTAATTGACATTCAAATAGCATTGGTTTTTAATTAAATTCAAATAAAATTGGAATTTTCAAATTTCATTAATTCCTCTAGCATACTATACATGCACTGAGAATTATTTTTTTCTGGAAATCAAATCTAGAATTTAGATGATTATTTGTTAAAGGGCTTGCCACGCTATAGAATAAGTGATAAGCTGAACAAACACAAATCCTGTTCCATTATTTATGGATTTTTTTAAACACAGATCTCAATGCAGTCACAAATACTTACAGATGAAAGGTTTTGACCATTATCCATGTAGCATGGAAGAACATAAGATTCATATTGGTGTATAATTCTCTATTTTTTAGTCATTTTTAAAGAATATTGAATACCGGTATTTAAAATCCAGAAGCAAATATTTCAAGCATAACATTTACTGAATGTGGCAGAAAGTTTTAAACACTTCAAGTCTCGCTTTAAATTTGATTTTTTTCTCATTCAAAAATCTAAAAAAAAAAAGATAAAGCAAATATGTTTAACTCTAATTGATGAAGTGCTTCATGAAAGCTTGTGGGTTTACATAGTATGATTGGTCTGCTATCAGTTCAAAAGGTCTCATATGCAACAACTGTAACTTAGTTTATTTTTTAAAGTATTCAAGGCCTAAATTAAAATATTGTTTGTTTCCCCAATCCCGACCCTGCCAAGCCAGGTGTGGGTAGGTAGGTAGGGAAATAATTTTATTTTTCCAAAAAGCTTGAACTTTATCGGACGATCCTGCAAGCCTGAAAATCCAAAATGAATAAAATAATATTTGACTTAGTTTTGACAATAAAATTTTATGAGTAGCACCTGAATTTGCAGGGTCGGTCGGGATTGGGGAAAAAAAAACAATAATTTATTTTAGGCCCAAAATAGTTTAATGTTTTCAAAATCAGACATAAAGGTCACCCGACAGATTTGATCAAATTAAATGTACAGAAAGCCATCATCTGAGCTCAAGATAGGACATCTTATATTAAGTGAGGGTTGATATGCTGAAGCGAACCCAACGATAAATAACTACTAAAACTTGCTTAGGTTTGACAGTAACTTGTTTACCTAGCTTACATGATCAATGGCAAAATCAATTGTTAAAAAAAGTTCATATTAAAAAAATATTTTAAAACAAAAACTAATTTTCCTGCATCACAATTGAAAGGTATTATATTATAATCAGTATAAATTCACCTTATTAGGTAGTCCTTTTCAATCGTTCCTGCAGTATATCAATACTTTAGCATGGTAAAAAAGTCAAAGTACTTCAAACAATCTAAGCACCCGACACAACAAGGGACTACTGACTCAAGTGACTACCACAATATTTTTAATGAACTCCTCGACAACCCTTGATTTATCAATACGGTAACACTCGATATGATCAAATCTTAGGAAATTTTGTCACCTAAAAATTCATCAACTGTCACAATCTAAATATTACATATTTGTACAGCTCAGATATGGAATATGTCGTGTTTGTCCACGGCACTCATAGTACAATTGAATGGAGTGTTTTATTAGACTGCGGGTGGTATTTGGCAGTAATCAACGCTGAAGAGGCCCTCTATTGTTACTAGATCTTTATAGCTGATAATGGCAGACGATCAAGTATAAATTCTCCCAACATACTTGTCTCAAGTGCTGGATACCCGGCAATGGATCTCCCGTCCCGGCCATTATAATTCTGTTGCTATAATAAGACTGCAAAAAATCTACTTCCATATTGTTGTCATGCAAATTTTCTTTATTTAGTAACTCCTTTAAAAATGTTCAATTTAACCTTATATATATATACCATCTCTTAATATGACTGTTGTGTTTATAAATATTATAGAAGGTAAAAAGGTCCAATTCCAATTAATATTTAATATCAAGCAAATATTCTTTATTTGGCAACTTTTATTTAATATCTTTAATAAAAAAAATAAGTGTATTAACTAAACTCAGGTAGCAAAACTAGAACATATTCAGTCTGACACTTAAAAATTAGATAATAAAACATATTTTTGACACCATTTATGAAAAAAATATATGTTTACAATACTAATAATTCATATTTCCGCAGTCCTTACTGACATAATGTTAATTCTCTCATGTCAGGCTTTGTCTAGAAAAGAGGCTTCAGGTTTTAATGTCAATGTATCATATTCTATTTTGATACTCAGATAATAGTTGAAATGATCCAGCAAAATCTGGACAAGGAATTAAACCACAGTACATATTTAATTTTGGCCTTCAGATTATTTTTTCCATAAGTCAAAAAAAATACAAAAAAGGAAAATCCTGTGCAACATGTGAAAATTCAATGAGATCGTAAGTAATATCTTGGTGATAAAATTCTTTTGACCTTCAGTTAAGCCAGCAGAAACTTAGTCACGCAGATGTCCATTTGCCTGTGCCAAATACATAAATAAGCAGCCAGAATGGGGAAGCTAAATTTGATGTGATTCATGCCACTGAAGGATGTGGTCTGCACTAAAACAGATGCCCTGTTACAGCTAGTAGAGCCCTTGTGAGATTGGACTCTTAATTGAGTCCTAGGGTTGCCTGTTGCAAGGAAAGATTTCTGTACCTACTCAACATATGGGTAGTATCTACATATACCCTAAGTAAAACATCCAGCACTTCATACCAATATTGCTACAGTCTTTGGATAATCTACCAACAAACTTCAGGGTTAATTTGTAAATGTTCTGAACATCCATGAAATATTTGGCAACTAGACATTATATAAATAAAATGAATTTATTGTTTATAATTAGAACACACTAGAAAGGTCTGTCAAACAAGAGGGACATAATTGGAGTGCTGTAAAACTTGTTTGATATTATTATTATTTCAATAACACATTGTTCTTCAGATGACTTTGAACATTCAATGGCTATTTTTAGGTCCATATGCTATTTTAACTCAACTGAACACTCTTTATAACATGAAATTTGTGAGGAAAAAAAGGAAATTAGCTCCATTAAAATTAAGTTCTTGATAAAAAGAAGACAGCAAATCATAACATGGTCTACATTTTTACAGTTGTCATGAATAATTTATAAAATGAACGGAAAAAATGGGCAGAAGTATGCATAAATTACAATAATTCACTGAAAAACTTAACTGTTTTTAAATGCAAAGCTATTACCCTTTAAATAAAATAAAAAATAAAATTAGTTTTGACACAATCTGTCAAATTATTATATCATAAATCTGTCTTTTTTTGTAAAAAGTCATTTTTGTACATGTGACATGTGCATTGGTTTTTGTTGATTCAAAATGAAAATATATGACTAAACAAAATCTTTAAATGATGTTTCCAATAAAATCTTCAACAGTTTTTCCCCTAAAAAGGCTGAAAAACAAAATGACTTTTAAAATTTGTCGAAATATTTGTTAAATTATTACCTTTTAAAGAAATAACATCCATTTACCTTCAGTTATAAATCCTTTTAAAATTGAGAATTTCACAGTATTTCTTCAAAATATTGGCAAAAACTGAAAATCCTTTCAATGAACTATAAAATAACACAGTGGCAATGAGATAAACACAGAATGAATATGCATTACGTAATCAGTGAGTTCACTGGCGAGGTCATGTTTTATCTAGAGAATATCTCTGCTTTATTTATTACACCTCACTGTTAGCATCAGTTAGGAAGATCTCTAACTTATTATCATTATGTACTTACACAGTCAAAAGATAAACATTTCAATGTTTTTCATACCTTGAGAAATCAACTTGATATTTTCATTAGTTTAGCATTTACTTATTATATTGCCAATTACACCTGCAATTTAACCTTCACTTTTTAAACTGGGATTGGAAGTAATGAAAAGCAAAAACATTACATTATTAAATAAACAGCAGAATTTAGTAGAAAATATTTTTCACCTGACAATACCAGTAATAACCAGTTCCATGTATTACAATCCCTCAAACAATTTCTATAGTCCATTTTCCATTGTTTTATTATTTGACAAAAGGCACAATTATTAAACCATCCTTGCTGGTTACTAATAAGAAAATTAATGCGATTAATTAATTTAGATATTCAGAAAGTGCCCTACATTAGAGGTCCAACTTTTACAGGAAAGTTACATATATCAGAATGAAAAGACTTTACAAAGCAATGTTATGTAAACAAGATTAATTACACATGTATTATACAAGGTTCTACATGACTGTAAACTCTAAAGTCTTCAAATAGATTTATGTTTTGCAAAAACTGTGTGGCATGTACATGTACCAGTATCATTAATACTACAATCCAAAGTTATGTCCTTTAATTTTTACTGAATTGTGCACATTTCCTACTGTAGATCTAGTTTATTTTTGCTATAAACCTATATTGAGAATTAAATTTGAGGTACATCCTTGCATTGGACAATAGTTTAAAGAATATACTACAAAGGTTCTGTATAAAATATTAAGAACTTTAATAACTGATGTTATAATTTAACCCTAGTATATTGACATGTATTTTGCATTTAATCACAAAGTAATATGCACCAATCACTAGAAAAAGAACATATTTTTCCTCAAGTCTATTAAGTGAATTTTCATCAGAAAAACCCACTCTTGCAGATGATACACACCATAAATGATGGTGTAATTAAAGTATTATGTTCATGTTATTAGGGTCAAATAACAAAATTAGCAATTTTACAAAATTAACTGACCTTTTACTTAAAAGTAACAAGCATTTGCACTCTCATTAAATTATTCCGTCTGAGTTACTCCATAAATAAATATTCCTTTTTTTCTTACAGTCATAAATTGTATGGACACAAACAAAAACTTACAGACCACAAACTTTCTATATATCTGGACGTAAATATATGAACAAGATATTAATAAATTCCTCTGTCAAACTTTATCAAACATATTTCCACTCGAGACTGTTTGATAGTAGTCTTTTTATTGTACAAAGTTTGGCCACTACAAGTTTTCTATAGGAACTTGTCACCGTAGGACTTAGTGTGCCTGTAATGAAATTTATCTGTATCTAAAACACAGCACTTGAGCTCAGGTATTTTATCACCTTTCAGCTGATACCAGGGTATAATTTTCCAATGATGATAGGTATTTATCAACCCTGCGTTACCGGGAGTGA
Source organism: Mytilus trossulus (assembly GCF_036588685.1). NCBI lineage: Eukaryota > Metazoa > Mollusca > Bivalvia > Mytilida > Mytilidae > Mytilus > Mytilus trossulus. The sequence goes on along the minus strand of NC_086380.1, from coordinate 80,524,965 downwards.
GCCTTGAAAGCAATTTGGACAGGACGTTACGATGTCCCTGCGTTTACACAAGGATTTCGTTGTCATCCACAGAAGAAAGCCCGTTGAAAAAACAAGGAATTAACATGTCTTTTGCATTGGGCATTCAACACCCGCTGTCTCTATTGACAATCATAACAGCCACCTAGCTCTCTGAACCCTGTATTGGAATGTCCTATGATATTGTATGCGACGCATAATCTAAGCCGCATAATCTAAGCCGATTAACAGATCTTGTTAAAGACAATTGATGAAAAATGTGTACTGCAGGTGTCAACTAAAGACATTGATTGCATAGCAGCAGGGGAATTAGAAGATTATAGTATTAATACACAGCTATCTATGTACATCTTTGTTTTAAAAAATAAGTGAATTGCTGGTTGCATAGTCACCTGGGTATGACAAAGATATTACTCAGCATATTCTACAACAGGTCAATTTTCCCACTGAACATTATTAAATCCTTTTGAAGAGCAAAGAATAACTCAAACTTTAACCCTTTTTGAAATTAAATGAATGGGAGGCTTTGTAAAATCTGATCTAGCTGCTTGACACCAAATCAAATTAGCTAAGTATGAGTATTAGAACACCACTGAGCTTGTCAGAATCTTTCTCAACTTCAGGTGCAAACAGGTAACCAGTATAACTTCCAGCTGATTATTTTTCAAATGCAATAACAACACTTGACCTACACAAAAAATGTGCACGCAATAACTCTAACAAAGGCCAGGAAATTTCAAATATAGTTACTAAAATATCAAGATAGTTCAACAATCTTTCCTTATCCTTTCACAGACTAATGGTCATTTGCTGTGCTGTTTAAATGCACATCATATGGAAGTCATTATATGAAAATATTTGTAAATAAATTGCCAACATATCAAAATGATTTGGAAATCAACCTTCCATGAGAAAATTAAGCACATATATATATATATTATACCTTAACATTAATGAAATTTCAAGATGAAGAATACCAATGGAATATTTGTTGTGCTTCAGGTTTGTGTTTGTTTGTGTGTAGACTTTCGTGTTATTAACTGATACGTGACAGATTCTTTTCCATTTCCATAATTTTATGATTTTTAGATAATAAAGTACATTAAAAGATTCTTCATTTGTTAAAAATATTTAAAATCAGCAACTTGTACAAAGTGAACACAAAGTAGCCTTGACCTTGGTCTGTTATCCAATGATACTTTGATTTGTTGACTAAGTACTTCTGTCAGACATTATCAACATGTATCATTAGCCAATCATCACTGATTAAAATGTTTATCATAATTTATACAATTATCTCCCCTGACGACTGATAACTGACTGATAAATCTGTAATCCTGTAGATATTGCTGTGTACTTTTGATATGAAGAACATGTTAGTGATGAGCAAAAATGTGCAAAAACCACATGCTATCATTTATGTTCATAAATCTTCTAAAATTAGATTTCATGTTTCATAATTTTAGACCTAATGGCATTGATACCACAACAAATCAGTTGGCCCCAATTCAAAACAGCATCCATTAATTGAAAACCAAAAATTTGCCAATTTGAAATAGGCCAATGTGTTACCTTTAGGGGTAGACAGGAATATATATGCTATACTGTTCACATGGATAAAGAAAATAAACATTTGTTAATAGACATCACAGATTATGACTACATTAATGATATTTACATGTTCTAAATACTTAATTATTCAATGATTAACTGGTGGAAATGCCTACCAGATGCTAACGTATTTATTAAAAAAAAAACATATTCCAGAAAGAAAAAAACAACACAGCAAAAAAAAAAATTATTCAAGAAAAAAAAGAAATCTTTAATCATGAAAATATCAACACCCAGAAAACATCTGACAAGCTAGTCAATTATGTATTTAGTGTAAATTGTGACCCATAGATATACATTTTGAACTATTCAACAAATTGGGAAACAATTGGACTGGTTTCAAAGTTTCGCTGTGCTATTTTCAAAAGGCTGTGAATCAACATACTCTTGAGTTCATAAAAATCATTTATTTTTTGTTCAAGCTTACAAAACAAATTGCATAAAAAAGTCCAGTTTTTTTCTCCTTTGTGACATACTCTCAGTACCAGCTGCAAGGACTTTTCATAGCCAGAAAATCAATTACATGTTTCTTATTACTTGTAACAGTGTGACAGATTGCTTCTTGCTCACACATTAAAACTCGTTTACAAGTGGCTTAATCAAAATGTAACAATAATAAATAACTCTTAAACAAATAGCTTTTTCATTGCTTGGATTAGTGAATTATACAGTGTGTTAACTTTTGTTATAAAGAACTGTATATTACATCTATCAGGGTTGAAAATAATAAGTTGATTTTTTACCAAGCTTAGTTTACATTTCCAGTAAATTTTTAAGCAGCATCCATTTACTTAGTCAAAGTGAAGAAAATTGTACTAAAACACAAATATAAGACCATGGAGGGAAACCTCATGTTATTAATCTTGAGGCCTTCATCTTGGACCCAACATTGATTTTAATCTTTGGCTATCAAAACGACTTTGTAGTCTTGAATCTTCCTTGTACATATTTCAAAATAAATTTTAGAACCCTAGATTGCATGGCTTCTCGGTTACTGTGGTGGATAGAAAGATCATCCTTAGTATGAGTTTGATGATTGTGGATCACAGTCTAACCTCTTATACTTATAGCAGCGTTCCAGCCTTCCAACTTCTCAATCAATTGTTTATAAACAAACAATTCTATCACTGACAGGTGCCAAATCATCTGATATGAAAACTATTATAGTTGTTGGCCTGTCTACCTACATTTTTGTAATGATTACACTTCTCATAAACACAACATTCATCCAGACAGGCTTTATTGCCAATTAATCTGCACAGAAATGCACAAAAAATGCAAAAAGATAAATCTAACATACCCAAGCTGCTTCTGATTGTTTTGAATGGAGATCCCAGATGCATGATGGGAACAATTACATTGGAAGGTGTTGAAAATTAATCTAAATAAACTCAAGTGATCTCTTTTGTTTAAAAATATAACAATTACCTAAACTGAAGTGACTAACAAATTTACAGCTGAAAAGTTGATAATTTGTATAAAATGGCAATAAACAGAAAAATTCACAGCTTCTGATGTGAGAATTAATAAAAATCCTCCTGATAAACAGTTTGGTCATCAGTGTTATAATTAAGGGTTTTTTATTGCAAGTTCTTATGGACTGGAAACAAGACATTAACAGTGGGTGTAAATGGCAGTTATTTGAACTAAAAGCTTGACAAATGTTGAGGATAATGTTGCCCTCATGTTGATACTTATAGATTATCTGATTTTCTGCACATTGATATCGTAAAATATCAGCCGCAAGCCACAATGTGAACCTTTGTGGCGAGTGAGCGTAGTGAACGAGCTAAAAAGTATCACATAGGGTTGAGCGGCTGATATTTTACGATATCTATACGTAGAAAACCGGATTATCTGTTTATCGTTCTTCAAGTGGTCTTTTTTCCTCTCCCTAAGACAGTTTTACGCTTGACGAAAGCATGCAAGCTTGATAACGTCTCCTCTCGCATTGTGACGTTGCTGATAACTTCTCCTCTCACATTGTGACCTCGCTGATAATACCTGGTCTCGTTTTGAAGTCTTGATACAAGAATTACAGAGCGACAGAGCATGGGTGATATAGGCGTAAAGAAGGACGATAAATGTACCTTGTCATTGGGTTGCTGTCTCATTGACATAAACCTTGCTCTTTCTCTTACATAATTTTAGGTTATCAGCTGTTCCAGTGGAGTTGATTTGCACATTTTATATTAGCAGTGTGGCTCCATTCCATACTCTCAGATACTAAAGTATTAATTAATTCACTCAAAGCTAGAAGGATTAGTGAACAAGTAGAAAAACTGACAGGGGGGATTAATGTCGTACAATTTATCAACTTCTCAAATCTGATTAAATTCTCCAAGGGTTTTAACAAGGATCAACTTTGGTATTATGTCCTTTATAAAATTCCCATATCCTCTCTACCGCTGGGTTAATACTTGTGTATTGAATTTGTGGTGACTGATTTTGCCGTCATTTTGAAACCCAGCAAAAACCTTGTCCTGAACACATCCCGGATTAGGGAGAGATCTGAGTTTTTTATTGTGACTAAGCCTGAATAACTGTGTATCTATAACAGTCTCCCTGGACGCTACTATATCTGGATTAAGACTGCTTACATAAATGAAATTGAGGAATAAGCATTTTAATCCCAGAAAGCCTCTCTATCCTTAAATTAAACTTATTGACAAACATCAAGTCCTGAATTCTCATTTCATGACAAATTCCCTAGTAACCTAGCACTTAAAAATGACACTACCTACTCGAATCATAAAATAAATGTACTATTATTATATCTTAAAACAATATGGTCTTTCTTTAAAAGTGAATATGACATATCTAAATATCCTAGTGTTGTCCTATCAGCTTCCTTCAAACAAGGAAACACTTAATTCTGGGGAAACTTCATCAGCTTATCTTAAAATCCACTTCATGACTTGTGGTTTCTAGTTTATAATTCCATATCTAATATATATGTTCTATTATAAGTCACTTCTACTATAATATACGTACATTGTCAGAAAATATAAACTTCTTTTCTACGAGCTTACTTTAAAAACAGGAATTTAAGAAAAGCTGATCCTAGTTTCTCTACTTTTATAGCAAATAAAAATTTTATGTATCCCTATATTCTGACAATGTTAATAAATTCTAAATTTCACATTTATCTTTTAACTAATTTGGCGTTGCTGAAAACACGTACGGCAAAAAGAACACCAAAGCAACTGTGGTGCAAATAGTTATTTTAACATTTTATAACAAGCATGATATACAGCAGAAGTTACTTGAACAAAAAAACAAAGATGTATTTGTTTATAGGTTCCGGTTATTGAACAATAGTTGGCTATGTGCAGGATGTAGTATATATATATATCTTTTAACATCTAAGGAAATACTGATTATTAATAGAAAAACTTAACATGTTTTCTTTAAAGTATAAAATAATAAAATTGTATCTACCTTTCACCCCTAAATTGCTGCCTTTTCTGTTTGAATGTATTGCCTTATTTTGAGCATTTTTGATCATCCCTTAAAAATAGACTACATAATGGTCTGTTTGAATACCTGAATTTAGTTTTTTGCTGAATATTAAACAGATACATGTATTTTTCAGCTACTACAATTACTCAAGCTTGAATGTTTAATATTCAAGCTGCATATTCTACTTACTGACAGACCAAATTACACCACAATACATGTCACAATCTTCACTCAAATAACATTGAAAATATGCAGGAAATTGGTATGCACGTTTAGAAACTAGAATTATGGATCCGACATGCAATTACTTAGTGAATAGCAAATGCAAACTAACATAATGGCTGTGCATTCAATTTATTAATTAGCATGACAGCTGTCAACGGCTTCGTACAAATTATTTAGCATAAAATAGCAGGATATTACACACACATCAATACCCTTCAAAAGAAACACGAGGTATCAGCCCAACGGCATATCCTTCTTACCTTTGCTTCAGGTTTTACAAATTCTACTTCTCCTTTTAATGGCTGATCATCCATAAAGAATCACAAATGTCAAAAAAATCGTTCAAATGTTTATGTTTTTATTCAGATATCACCTGAATCGGCCATAATGTTTCCCGTAATGAATGTGAATAAAATGATCTGTTATTTTATCGATCGGCAACATACAGAGCCAAGAGATTTCCAGTTGAATGACTTAAACATCATTTTACACAATATCTATTTTATTTCTCTGAGTATCTATCATAGTCATCTTCATTATAGCCATAATCACAATTTTATAAAGCTATCGTGCCGGGAATTGAATGTGAAACAAATTATCACGTACAGAGAAGTTGTGGATCAGAGATACATTATCACTGATTACTCTCCACAGAGATCATCAGTCCTGTGCCAAATCATGTTAGGTTCAGCTGATATTTTTATCAAAGCAAATTGATATATAATAAGGCCTTATTGACTTGTATGTGAATTTATCTTTATATCACCAATCGGCAGTTTAATGAATCATTTTATCACTTCAGAAGTGTCAAAGAACAAGTGTGTAAGCAGTTATCTCCCCCTGAAATATTTTACTTATCTTTAAGTATACCAAGGTTTTAGTGATTTGTATACACCTGTTCAACATAAATTTCACATTAAAATGAAGATTACAAAAATTTCAACAATCCATCATATTTCTAGTATCTTCCTGCATTTTATTTTTTGTTGCTGTATATCTTTTAAAATTGAGAATGGAAATGGGAGATCATGTACCATTGAAGAGACAACTACCCAAACAAAGGACAGTTACACCCGAAGACCAACAATGGGTCTTCAAACACAGTGAGAAAATGCGGTTACTTATTTCTATTACTGGTTTTATAAAGAAAGAAAATAAAGACAGTTTGATACACCAATATGACAGCAAACCATCTACACAATAATAATAAGACATCTAGAGGGTAATATTCCAGTGCTTAAAAAACACACACCTTATACTAGTATGTAATATTACAGATTTAATATGTGTCCTGTTAAAGTCATGGATATCTGATTCTGCTACTTAAGATATATTGATTGATTAATGATTGGAATCTAACACCACTACAATATAATCTATCAGCACTTTTGGCTACATCATTGTGGTTAGTATTTATTGGTAGAAGTACAGTACACCCAGAGAGAACCACCAACTTTGGTAGGAAATTTTACACTATCATTTTACTATTAATTAAGATAAGGGTCATAAGCACAAACCAACATTGCAAGGGTAACATGGATCTAACAAATGTCAGTAATGACATGCTAATACATTATATGAACTACTTAAACAACTCAGTCACCATGCAAGCCCAACAGTATTTATACTCTTAAGTGGTATATTTTAAGCTTTTATAAAATTTTGTAATCTCTAAGGAAAAACCTTTCATACAGGTTGTACTTTTCAGATTTTCATTAATTAAGCAGTGGAAATCCTTGCAAAAATTGACTGATTTTCAGTAAGCATGTGGTAACACAAACATTGTACAAAAGCCAGTCATACAGCTTATGACAATGATTTCTAGCCCTTGTAAATATGATATTAAAATAGATTAATAATTCTCGTCTCAGATTACTCTTTTTAACAATGATGTTTGCTAACACTTTACCACTATAACTCTATAATGGTCAGAACACTTCTCTCTGTTTATAAATTTGTACTTTAACCCTTATTTTGTTAATCATCGCAAGACTTGTGCAAACATTTTTAATCTTCCAAGAGCATGCTTGAAGATACTTGTATAAATTGTCTCTTTTTACAATGAAAACACTTCATCAATGGAGAAAAATTGATTTTTATGTAATTTCCATTTAAAATAGCTTAATTTGACATTTTCTCTGTTTATTTTCAACTCAGGGAGCTACGACCATTACATACCAAACTATGATAGCATAACATCTGATTTCCCGAATCCATTAGCTCACCAATTATAATAAAAGTTTAAATTAAGTGCAAGGTAAATATCAGTAAAAGTTGGGCTTTCTGACATTTTAATAGACAAATACCCTACATTATATCCAGCCCATTTCCTCTGAAAGGCTGTTTAATCATTTCCAAATCAAAGCTAATGGTTCTCAGCCGTTAATTATAACCATTTTAATAGAAGCAGTACTAAAATGGCTGCCGTTTTAATAAACATTGATTTACTCTTATACTTCAAACAAACAGAAAACACATGCCGAGTCTATCTGTCTTTTGAACTGCATTGTATTCCAAAACAAAAATATCAAAGATGAAACAGGATTAAAGCTTCAAACTGGAATATTCCGATATGTTTTAAGTAACCATTTTCTGGAGCAAAATGCGTTTGGAAATTTGTATCTATGTCAGCCAGCTGAGCTCAAATTGATGGATTCAAGTATTAGCTTTCATAAAAGCCTGTCTGTCTTTATTTTATACCATGAGGTGCAAAACATGTTCAACAATCTAGGTGACAGTCCTTAGTCACATAAGAGTTGTTGTTTTCAGAACAGCCTGTTAAATGATGAACAGTTGAAGAGTTTTTTTTCCAAGACACATCATAATAAAAGAGAGGTGGTAAAAGATACCAAAGGCATATCTTTACACACAAGAACAAGAATGTGGCCCAAGTACACGGATGCCCCACTCGCACTATCATTTTCTATGTTCAGTGGACCGTGAAATTGGGATAAAAACTTTAATTTGGCATTTAAATTAGAAAGATCATATCATAGCGAACATGTGTACTAAGTTTCAAGTTGATTTGACTTCAACTTCATCAAAAACTACCTTGACTAAAAACTTTAACCTGAAGCGGGACAAACGAACGGACGAATGGACCCATGGACCAGAAAACATAATGCCCCTCTACTATCGTAAGTGGGGCATAAAAAAATAAACTGACACTACCATGGCAAAGTATGACGGAAAAAAGGAATGTTTTGTTTGTCTAATCTAGCAAATAAAAGATTACAGTGGCATCGTTTTCAGTTATAATCTACAAGGTCCTAGTTCCCATTGACATTTGAAAACTTTTAGACTTATTTATATAAATATCAGGTACAGCAGAAAAGCAATCAAAAAATTGCAACACCATCAGTAAATGACTATACAAACTTAACAAATCAATTTTACCCCTTGACTGTATATGGCCAACATGATCAATCCAACCTAGACACCACATTATAAGGAGTTCTCATTTCTGTCTCCTTCAGATAGTATACACAATGGTAAAGAATTAACCAATTTAACGTGAGTAATACGTTCAGGTGCAGTTTATTGCAAATTTGCAAATTTATATCTATTTTATTTCAGTTTTTGCATTTCATCTAAGCTGTGTCAATGCTATCTAAAACCTCTTCAAAAGAAAAACATATTAAATACCGAAAATTAATATTGCTACGAGATTATTCAATCCTAACAGGGAACAATAGCCCGCTGAGTAAATAACTTCTCAACCTAACTATGTATTATGTGGAATGTCAATCGGATAAGAGATTTGGCCCTCGACAAAGATTTCAACAAATAATCCAATTCAATACCGACCATTTGTCATTCTTGCGGTAAAAACAAATTATGTCAACAATATTATGAGGTATTAAACCCCTTTACATCTTAACAGACAGGTAGAAAAAGCTTTAAGTCTATGGATTATTATCCGGGTTTTAAATATCGGTGGTCTCAATTTAAAGTGTTCGTTACTCAACAGAAATAGTTGATGTTCTAAGGTTTTATCACAAGAAAAAAAAATGCTCAACAGAAATACTCAATGTTCTAAGGTTTTAACTCAGAAAAAATGCAAGCAAATAAAAAAAAACTCACACGAGTGACTCCGTCTGTTAAACATGGAAAAATGAATACAATTTTAGTCAGGTTTTTAAAAATAATTTATCAATACTTCAGTACTCAACATGAAGAACTGAATAAATTATAAAAAAAGTGCACTTAACTTGTTCTTCGTTGAACTAAGAAAAAAAGAAGTTAGTTTGTGTACAGTACATTAACATGTAGTGTATAAAGTATGATAAATATAACTGTCACTTCAATTAAAGTAGGGACAACAATTTTATTGGTTTTAAACTGGTGGTGCATAATGATTTCTTACTACATGTACCTTACAATTCAAATTGGGTGAAATATATCCTTTCAAAAAAATAATAACCATGTTTTTGAAATTCATCAAATTCTAATTAATTATATATATACGTACATGTTTAAAATTTTGCAAGATTAGTTTTTCAAACACTTTTTCTATCTTGGTGATGAGTATCAAACCATCATTAAATTAACAATTGACTACTATATTTATCTAGTTACATTTCTAATTTTTATGTGTAGATAAATTAACTGTGAGGTAGATGTATTAAGTGACAGCGTAATTATATTTATTTTAGAACAGTATATATCTTGTCAGAATCAATGTTCTTTTATTTGTGAAATCCAAGAAATTAGTACTTATGGAGTCAGTAATGAGGGCTTTAAAATACTAAATCTAGAAATCCAGGGCTTAAAAACACGAAATCCCGAGGTCCTGAGATTCGAAAAAAGAATTCCTGGTTCCCGAAAGGGTCAATCCCGAAATCCCGAGCTTAAAAACACCCGATCCCAGAGTCCCGATAAAGGTCCTATCCCCCCTCAGTAATAGCTGTGGAACAAATAATAAAAAAAATAACACACAAGGACCTTAGAGCTATGCTTCTGCAGTTAGGAGAGTAAAGTTATACTTGAAAACTTTCACAATGTCTATTTGTGCATATATGAATTCTGAAAATTATTTCAAAAACCTAATGACAAGTTTTTCGCCATAATAAAAAAAAGTTGTCACCATCCCAAAAGGTCCATTATTCCCATTAGTATATGGATCCTCAGAAAACCTCCAGTGGTTTATTATTCATGATGTGAAAATCAATAGAAATCACATTAAATGACAATCTGTGAGTCATTCTAGCCTATAATCCCTACCACATATTATATAATGCCAAGTAACCTCCATAAACTTTAAATCAAATTATAATAAAACTTTTTAACAGAACGATTTGTCAACTATTATATTAGGATCCCACCAATAACATTAAAAAAGTTCCCTATTACTTCAGAAAAAAATATGTTTATGATTTGTCAACTACAATATATCATCCCTCCATGCATATTAAATAAAGTTCCCTAAATCTATGTTTAGATAAAAAAAAAAAAATTTAATTTAACTTCATGTTCTCAAGTCAAACAAAATCTCAGATAGTGTAATGTTAGATTTTTTTGTGAGGGGTTTGTTTACTTTATTTAGAAATTTCATAAACTATAAGTTTTACAGAATTCACTTTATATGTTTCACCCTTTTGCACTCCAACAAAAGCCAGAGTAGTGATTCTGTGTGCATTTAGCATGAGGAAAAGCTGAATTCCTAAAGATGCTTCCTATAATCAAATTAAAATCGTACCAGTAAAAGTTCATTTCTTACACAGATTCAATTCTGTATGCAGAGTGAATACAAAACATAAAATACTCCATTAACAAAAATCAGAAAGGCTGTTAAAGTCTACACATAATCTCTATTGAAAATGTTTTAAATATCTTGTTCATATGAAGATATTTGATATATTTACAAAACGCCACTAAACTAATCCCATTGTATGAAGTTGCATGAAAAATTCAATTTCAATACCAGTTTGATTTGCATATAAATACATTTGTAAGTTAATGTGATATTTCACAGTTTCTTAACAATGAAAAGAATTATTTATTTATTAATTAAAATGACACGGCACATTCTTGTCAAGTTTCCAATTATGCTAAAGATATCTTTTATGTCCAAGGGGAGATAACTCAAACTGAAATAGCTGACAAATTTTCTAAAAATTACCTCACAAATTTTAAACTGAATGGATTTTATGTTTCCACAATCATACAGACCATATATATTTTAAGTGTTAATGCTGGCTACTGATACCAAATGTAATCCATTCATCAATAGCCAGATATATTGAAACTTAAGACTGTTTTTTTAACTTTTATAGTACATGTATTTAATCATTGTGAATTTAATCTATTTTAATAGTGTAACTGAATCTTGATATCAATAAGTAATATTTTTTGTTGTCAATTTTATAAAATTTTAAATCCCTCCATAGTTAATATATTTCTATAAGTCAGAAATAGAATAAAAACCTACATGAAAACGAAACATTTTTATAATATGCATACATCATTATAAATAATACTAACAAATTGCTAAATAGCCTTGTTAATTGCAAACAATTGACCAACATTTCCTCTGTTTAATATCATTTATATATAAACTGTTTAAAAATAACCTAAGTATTTCCTCATCAAATTATACAACGGATATGCATGTGGGATGCAATATATAAAATTTCAAACAAATTTAGTTATAAATATCTTATATCAGAACTACTTAAAATAGAAACTATTCTTATATTTCATTATTCATAAGTACCTTGTCGATAAAAGAATACAAAACAATAATTCTACATGTTATAAATGGAAACAATTCTAAATACTCTTACAAGTAAAATTATCAAAGTTCATGGTCGAAAAAAAACAAGATAGCAATTGTAAATTATGTTTAACAGAATGGAAATAATGTGACTTGTGTTTTTCCAGTTTTTTTTTATAATTTTTTGTTCATCTGTTTGTCTTTCTTCTTTCCCGTAGTGTTCATGGTCTTTAATTGATTTATATTGGCTTTTATTGTTTTAATGAATGAAAATAACTACTTAAATTATGAAAGCATTTTAGTTATCATTATTGCAAATCTCAGATACTGATCACATTTTTCTAATTAGTTGAAGACATCACAATAATTTCTGAATGATTTTGAAGATATATTATATAACATTTCTAGAAAACAGATGTATTCTAACTAATACAAATAAAAAGATGGGGTATGATTTGCTAATCTAACTGGTACATTTGTTTATTTTACTTCTCTTTCCAGTTAATTTAACTAACTAGTCTTTCTAGTTACATGTAATTGACTAGTCATACCGGTAAATTTACATTCCACCAAGTTCAGTTTTACAAGAACAGCTTAAATAACTACAGGAAGTTTTTCTGTAAACTATAAGTAAGAAATCTACAAGGTTTTCCTTTGATTGTTAAGTTCGATTACAAGTAAAAACATAACTCAAGATTACAAATTTAAAATAATATTACGTGAAATATAAATATTATGATGCGAAAAATAAATATTATATAAAAATATCAATATTATATAATATGATAATAAGTTTATAACTAGCTGTTACCCATCCACAATTTTTTGTATCTCATAATTCATTTAAAATTAATTCAATGTTTATATAAAATTTAATTCTTATTAGATTCATTTTAAATCGTATCAGTGAACCTATTGCTATGATTACATAATATTAAAGTGTTAGATACCATATCTCACTATCAACATATAAAGTGACTTTGAGCTTGTTTTCAGTATAATAATAATCTGTGTGTATTCTTTGATATGGTGACCTATAACTATGGATTCATTTTATTTGTTAAAGCTACCAATTTTCATGGATGAAGATAAACCATATTAAAGTAGTCATTCATAAAGTATTAATTTCTCATGTATGCTGGTGCAGGAGTTTCTCTCTGCATTGAAGACCCATTGGTGGCATTAGGCTTTTGTCTGCTCTATGCTCGGGTTGTTGTCTCTTTGACACAATCCCCATTTCCATTCTCAATTTAATGTACAAAAAAAACCTTTCATGTCTAATTAGCTGACTGTCAGAAATAGGCTTTACTCATTGTTGAAGGCTTATACAGTTGCCTATAATTGCGTAAATCCACTTCATTTAAACTTTGGTGGATAGTAATTTTCATTGGCTGCATCAAACCAAATCTCCTTATTTGTATAGAATTCTGAGGAATCAAATATCCAGTTTTGTCTATAATTAAGTTTCATGTGTTTTGGCCTACTACAGTATTATATACGTCAAAACACCCATGTACTGTTAGTGCCTGTTCAATGCCTATTCATGGAATTGTTTTTGTCTGCTTAAATCTTTACAAGGCCAATACTATTAGTGATGACTTAACATGTACTTAAAAGATTTATCAAATTCTTGAAAGAGAAATGTTTTTTCCTCACCCCTTTCAACAGATCTGTACCGAAGTTATAAACTATTCAATGCAATGAAATCAACCTAGGGGTGTTGGATTTTGGGTATGGGGTGAGGCCCTTTAACGTCCAATTAAGTGCCTATTACTAATACATTTTTGTCTACTTTAAATCTTTACCAGGCCAATACCATATGAAATGTCTTAACATGTACTTAAAACATTTATCAAATTGCTACTTTTTAAGAGAAATGTCTTTCTCAATAAGTGATCTAAGAATATTAATAAAGATCCCCGACATTTATCCTGTGAACTACAGTATCAATAGAACTTTACCGACGTGATGAACTTATAATTTCTCAGTCATTATCCTTACCGATTAATCAACTATGTTATATATACGCTAACAAAACTCTCCACTTGTATGATGTAAAAACATCAATACTCCGACAACACAATGCCCCCTTTAGATATTAATTGCTCTTCAATAATTGATCCTACAGTTATAAGCTTATACCATTAACATTGGGGATTTAGATCAAATTTCTACGATATTGATCCCCCATGTTGATCTCTAGGAATATAACGACTAAACAGATTCATGGGTTTCTTTGTCTTCTTCTACGGAGAAATGCCAATCAAAGTTCCGTAATAATGGATTGCTGAGTTGTTTCTACCGCTTGTCTGTTGATATGACACAGTAACAGAGTTGATTTCCTATCTAAATATTGTTTCTCTAACGGTATCGATGTCTAGTGTATTTCTTTCTTACAGATCTGTATGAAAGCGTTGAAGCCACTTTTGTCATGTAAATATATAATTAAAACTGCTAGAAAAAAAACCAGGGTGAACTCAATAAAAATAACAAATATTATAAAAATTCTATTGACAATGTACCTTAATTGACAAATCAGCGCCATTTCTACTAAAACTCCCAATAATTTCCATTTTAAACTTAAACATTTTCCTCTTGTACAAGATTTATAGATTCAGGCAGAATCTACATGTTGTCAGTTTATTTTCAATCTATGTATTTGACTGTCCCTCTGGTATCTTTTGTCCCTCTTTTTTATCACTACCAACTTAATATCACAATTATAAAATATTCAAAATCCTATATAAAGACTTCTTGTCCAAAAAAAGGCAGAACATTTAAGTACAAAAAATCAGAACAATTAGTACGAAAAAGTCACACATTAACAAACTAAGTGGCACTTATCAATTTATAGCAATGTTACAGATGAGACTGATGATTAAACCATACCACTTCTAAAGATCAATTAACCACTGTAAAATCTGTAATTTAGAATTAATGGGTATAAAATCTGTAATTAAGGTTGAAACTATTAATTATTTGGATTGTTAAACAATTGACAAAAATACGAGACTAATTATTGAGATTTCAAAAAACTTTGACATACACGGTTTTATTTTTGATGCAATTTGAACTTTATCAAAACATTGGAAAAATTCTGAATTTACATTAAGCATTACAGCTTTTTAGGTAAATCTATTTTCTTTTGTGATATATGATCATTTTTTCTAAAATCAGAGAATAAGCAAAAAATGAATGTCTCACAAAAGTCCCACTTTTTAGCATTTTGATCTGAACTGAGGATTATATCAGGCTGACTAATGGTGGAAAAACCTCCCTCAGATTGGTGGAATCAAATAAGCAAAATTCACAGGAAAGATTTTTTTCCAATAATAAAACATTGTAAAAATTCTATATTTACAATAGTACATCTGACAGTGAGAATTATAAAATACTTCGTTTTTTTTTAAAAAATATAATGGTAAAATAAATTTGACGAGGAAAAAAAAAGAACAGAATTTAAACTTGTTAACGGGAAGATCAATAATTAAAATTTACCGATCTTTATCCTTAAAACTTGTCATTACGTAAATAAAAATACAATAACATATGCATTATACATTCTGTTCACTATACCATGAGAGGGACATGTCTTTATGTGTAATGTAAAGATCACAAGCTTTATGTATGATCGATACAATGCTCGTTTGCCTGTCTTTTATAACCTGGAGTTGGCCTGATCTCATATCAGATTGTGTAATGAAGGACACGATTTCTCATTATGTTTCCCGCTGAACTTAATTACACAAAGATGTATTTTACAAATTGTAAGGATTTGTTGATTAATCAATCAAAGCTAAAATAGTGGAAATCATTCACTACTGTAAAGTGTCTGACGCTACTTGTTTATCAATTATGAATTGTAATGCAGTTTACCGTGAACTTAAATGGCATAATATGCATATCAGATGCAACATGCTTCTAGGGAGCTACAACTTAATAGTTGTTAGTGGTTAACTAATAAAAAAAAATATGATTATGAAAAAAATATCTTTTTCTCCTTTCTTCTTTTTATAATCAAGAAGAGGGCAGAAGGGTGTGTAATCCCAAATTACCCCCAAAAATAAAAGCAAAATCATGAACTACCGCCATAATACAAGATTTAAGGGGCCAAACAAATTTTCATTAATTTTTTCTTTGGTTTGATTAGTAATTTCTGAAATTATAAGAGGCGAGGAATAATTGCTTAACTCTCAATTAAGCATTTAATGCTAAATTATCTTATTACATACTACACAAGCACAATGCAATATTTGAATGACTTTATCTAAATCTCCTGACCTGTGGCCTGGGCCTCAACAAATTCCATGGTCATGTGATGAAAGTCATGTGATTTCTTACCATGATATTCCACCAGACCATGTGATTCAAGCTTGCATCAAATACAAATAACACTTACAACTTATAATAACATCCTTTCACATATTTTTCAAAGAAAATACTCAAACATTCACAACATGCATAAATAAATAGATAGACTTTGAAAATATGCATGACCTGAAAATATGTACATTTTTTGCACAAAAAGTATGTAATACTAATAGTAGCACTTGAGGTGTTGAAAGTTTGCAGCAATTAAATATAAACAAAATGATTGCCTTGAACCTCTATGTAACATATGGTAGTCATTCAAATTACATCAACAGATTTATGGTTTGTTTGGCAATTTTTTCCTCAATTAAGATTTCACCGTTTCTGAAGGAGAATTTTTACTTCTTCCTCATATAATAAGTGTTATTTTGAATCTATATCTAAATTACTTATTGGAAGATCTTTTTATTAAATTTCAGAGAAAATCATGAATATTAATTGTCAAGAAAAAAATATGACCTAACCTTCTTATATAATCAGATATAATATAGATATAGGAAGATGTGGTGTGAGTGCCAATGAGACAACTCTCCATCCAAATAACAATTTAAAAATTAAACCATTATAGGTTAAAGTACGGCCTTCAACACGGAGCCTTGGCTCACACCGAACAACAAGCTATAAAGGGCCCCAAAATTACTAGTGTAAAACCATTCAAACGGGAAAACCAATAACATATTAAAATTTGTAACCTTCCTAAATTTAACACCAATTTTTGATGGAATAATAAGCAACAATAATCCAAAAATTTGTAACCTCCTAACATAAATTTCAACAAATTTATACTTTCAGACTGGACAATCATGGGCATCAAATTATTATAAATATCTAGTCGTCTGTTATTATAAACATTGATCTATTTATACATAATCTAACCTATCAAATACACATTAAGATAATAAAATTACAAATATCAGTAATTCAATTTCAAACAGCATTACTATAAAACAGATTAACAAAACATTATAATTAAATCCCATATCTCTGTTTGTAATAATATAATTTGTTTGGCCTATCTGTATTTAGACAGATGTACACTATAAGCAAGTTATAAGATTATTTTTTACAAACTCTGACTAAGCCTTACAGGTGTATGTTATCATGTATATTTATCAGATTAAAGTGTGTGGACAAGTCTGATAAATAGAAAATCAATTTCACTAAATCTTAAAATCATCAGGAATTTTAGGAACATCATGAGTTGTTGTAAAGAATGCTAGACCTACCAATAAATTAAAACTAGTGATATTGAACAGCTTATGTCTGCTCTAGGGTCAGGAATTATTGGAAAACTGTAAATAAAGACAGATGAACACTTCTGATTAGGTACTTATTAACATCAGTTGACAAAAATAGCCTGCATGTTTAATTTGTACCACTTCTACAACCAAATGGACCACCATAAGAGCTACCTGAGGACATTAAAATGACCAATGAAAGCATCACTCAAGACAGATATCTGTTCAAAACATTAGTACATCAGAATTTCAACTGACCATTAAAAAACTACCAACATCCATTGACCATGCATGACAGCACTGCAGGAAATAGATTAACTATGACAACAACTGCAAAACTCTAATTGACCATGATAATTCAGCTCTAATCTCAGACGATAAGAACTACTGGGCAAAACCATACCCTGACATAGGCTGATCCAGGGGAGGTTACATGGGGAATCACTGAAGCATGACTGGAGCGAGCCCCCCTTAGGTCAGTCAGCAAGCCCCTTTATGAAAAGTTCAGTGGATCCACCACTGCCTGACCACAAAGTCTGCAAGACTTCAACTGACAAGGACACATATATGTGATAGAATCTTCATGCTTTAAGGCCATATTAAGTCCACTAGTCAAATAATTTTTATTGTACATTTTCTATTGGGTCTCTTATAATATATTTGTACATGTATAAAATTTCAAAAAAATGGTTGATTGATTAATGTGTTTTCAAAATGTCACCATTTCACACTAAAAGAAATATATTGCAGTGATACACGCTTAAAAATATGAGCCTTTACAATTTATTTATTTTTTCAAATAACCCTCAGATTTGTGGCTGCAAAAGTTTATTTTGAAAACTACCATATAATAACCTGTAATAGACATCAAACACCTTAAACTTTCCAATCTTTAATAAGTGTCTACAAGGCAGATTTGTTTAATGATCCTCTCATAACATCTCTGCCAGGTAACATAAACCTTTGATATATTTAGATACAGGTGTATTACACGTCCACCTGTCCATTGCATCACACATCAGGTGACAAATGAATAATCACAAAATGTCTTTATTTGTGGTTGTACTACAATCTTTACATTATTAATATAATATTTGGTTTGTACCCAGTGGTTATAATATGCAATCTGTTTGCACCTTTAATACCAGGTGAATATAAATCATCATAAGATTATATGATCAATATCACCACAATCAACAGCAGACAAAAGTATGATTTATAATGCAACAAGCTCCAATGCTATACAAGAGTAAAATTGAAACTATTGCAGGACTTGAACCAAGCAAATGATTCTAGTGCAAACCTTTACCATGGAGTGACTAACTTTCAGTGTGATTAAGTTCTGTGATTTTAAGGGCAAGATTCTAATTACATTTTTTTCTTGATTCTTCAATACTAATATGCTAATGAGAAATGAAATTTATATGAAGGAATATTTCTGTGTGTGTTACATTTCAGTGTTATGTCGTTGTTCTCCTCTTATATTTAATGCGTTTCCCTCGGTTTTAGTTTGTTACCCCAATTTTTATTTTTGTCCATGGACTTATGAGTTTTGAACAGCGGTAAACTACTGTTGTCTTTATTTGCTATTTTACAGTTAGTATATATGAAATCAGAAAAAAATCAAAACTTCATAAAAATTCCCTGCATAGTAGTAGTACATGTATAAATACAATAGAACTGCATGGTTACCTTAGATCCTAAAAATTCTTTGTATAATCTTTAAAAGCTAGAAAGAACTTAAAGCTGGTCTGTTACTGTATCTAATATCATTATTAAAATTGAGAATGGAAATGGGGAATGTATCAAAGAGACAACAACCCGACCATAGAAAAAACAACATCAGAAGGTCACCAACAGGTCTTCAATGTAACGAGAAATTCACGCACCCGGAGGGGTCCTTCAGCTGGCCCCTAAACAAATATATACTAGTTCAGTGATAATGAACGCCATACTAATTTCCAAATTGTGCACAAGAAACTAAAATTAAAATAATACAAGACTAACACAGACCAGAGGCTCCTGACTTGGGACAGACACAAAAATGTGGAGGGGTTAAACATGTTTATGAGATCTCAACCCTCACCCTATACCTCTAGCCAATGTAGGAAAGTAAAAGCATAACAATACGTACATTTAAAATTCAATTCAAGAGAAGTCCGAGTCTAATGTCAGAAGATGTAGCACATCTCAAGGAAGAATCCTACATGTGAAAACATTGGTCAATAAATTGCCAACATATCATACCACTGTTTTGCTTTAGGTTTGTGTTTGTGAAATTTTTTGTTTGTGTATAGATTTTCGTGTCATTAACTAATACATCATGACAGATTCTTTTCCATTTCCACAATTTTACAATTTTAGATACTAAATCAACATAAAAAGATTCTTCATTTGTTAAAAAATATTTAAAATCAGCAACTTGCACAAAGTGAACACTATGTAACCTTGACCTTGGTGTCAGAACATGTACATGTAACCAAAGAAAATAAACAAAATGACTATTATACATAAATAACAACAGACTACTAGCAGTTAACTGACATGCCAGCTCCAGACCTCAATTCAACTGATTGAAAGATTATGATTTTATCATATGAATATCAGGCACAATCCTTCCGTTAGGGCTTTAGTATCATACCATCATAACATATATGAGAAGAACATAACCTGTGTTGCATTGTTTCAATTGAATTAAACTTTGAAGTTGATACAATTTATCTGCTTTTATAATTTTTTGTTAACAATCTCCTGCAAGTAGTAAAAAATATACATGAGAAAGAAAAACAGATCTCACTGGATGTTTAGCATGTGACAAATCAATCAATCAGTCGATCAAGCCTGATCATCTGTTATTTTTTATTTCCAGTTATGATTAAATATATGACAAATACAATATATATCCTAATCATCTAATGGACCAATTACCTGTCTAGTTTACCATATTTCTGATGGTCAATATGATTTTTATTGATGTCTGACTGCCACCCACTGTATATCTATACATATATACAAGAATGTCAGTCAGAGGTACACCTAAACTTTCATGACCAGATAAAAAGCACTAAATCTAGACATACAAATTTAGAACAAAGACACTCTGTTCTATTTCTATAATTAACTTTTTCTCCATGCTTGATCTTTTTGAACAAAATACTTGAGTGATTTAATTTTGTCTGCTATTTTAAACTCAGCAGGTCAGGTTAAATATTTTAATAACAGCAATTATTTCTTGTAACAGCATTTAGATGAAGTCATACTTTACTATTCGCCTTGTTTACTAAATCTAATTTGCTACCACAGATCTTTTTTAACTTGTAGGTTTATAAATGATATAATTTCCATCAAGGACTTAAAGTATGATGTGAATGTTATTGCCATTCTTCAGCACAAAAAAAAGGCCCCTCCAGAAAAAATCTTTAAAATTCATTTTGCATTTAAAAAATGTCCCCTCTCATAATAATTTTAAGATTTATTTATTTTTTATTTCATTTGATGATTTATTTATTTTTGCAATTTCTGTGTATTTTTTTGTGTGTATAAATTTCATGCTGCATGCCCATCAAGGGCTCTTAATTGGAACAATACATTTATTTTTCTTATTGGTATTCTTTAATCTCATCCAATTCCATTTCAGTTCATTTTAAATCAGGTTCTTGAGTCTCAATACAGCATTTTTGTGCTGCAATGGCATTAAAAACCAACAATCAATCATTATTCATAATATGACCAAATCTTTTCAATAATCTACAAACATCTCTATCATACCTGTAAAAGTCACCATTTACACCTGAATAATTTACATTCTTATTACCTGGCTGTTTTATGATAAATGAGTGTACATTTTTTACACAGGTGTCAATAGGTGGGGTATTTTATGGAATCTAATATCAACAAGATGTTTTTTTACTGATAAACCAGTGTTAAATTTTGTTATCAAACCATAATGTAATGGGACCCCCTGTTATAAAAGACCAAAAAACAATTTTCTTTGCAACAATAATTTTTTTCTTCTAAATTGACACATGTATACATCATAGCAAGTGTCAGTGTTAATTATATGTCATAATATCTCAGTCAATCCTGCCCAAGGGGTCATTCATTTTTTGAAGGATGTGAAAAATGTTTGCTTTAGGTTTTTAAGGATTTTGCAAAAATTCATGATAAACATAAATTTATCATTATCCTTTCAGGCAGAAAAAAATAAAGTCTGATAGATAACTTATAACCAATATACAAGTATATTATATCTGGGCATCTTTTATAGATTGTTAACAATAGATAGTCAGTCATAGCATAAAATTGACATATCACATTTTATTCAACCTTTTATGGTGAAATTTGATGGAGAATTTTTTATACTTAAAAAGAGTCAACAAATTGCTGACATATAATGCCTTTCAGTAACTTTTTATAAACCAATCCAAGCATATAATTTACAAATTTCACCTTTGAACTGAACTAATGTTCTTGGCTAATGGCAACTTTTTTTTTACAACAGTTATTTATGAATCATCCTACATATAAATATTTAATCCCACAAGACCAGCACCTGCTTGAGATACTTGTTATAATTCTATGTATTATACAATTACATAAATCATTGTTATATCACTAAAAACTTTTAGCATGTTTGTTTGAGAAACAAATATTCCATCTCTTTTTCTCACCAACTCAAAGTTACAATATTTCTCAACTCTGACAATTGCTTTTAAAACCTTATTTGACTATGGTCATGCTTATAACTGAAATCTAATATAAAGCTTGCTATTAAGCTTGCATGTAGAAAATTTAACTATCTTTGAGTTTTGAAAAATTGGTTATATACTGTTGTTCTATTATCGTCTGTTATGTGTCTGTTCATCTGTTCTTTTCTTTTCACAATAATCACAGTCATATTTCTTGATTCGTTAGTTTTAATTGCTTTTAAAAAGTGAAATCCCCCCTTTTTTGCAACAGAAAAATGATCTATATAAACAAAACACCTGTTTAATTCAAACAAAACCCTCCATGCTGGTCAGTAATTGACAGGTAACACTGTATAATATGACCAATTTATCTTGCACTGATAAAAATAGATCTGTCTCCAACCTAAATCATTCTGCCATCATTAAATTTTTATGTAATTAATAATAGATCTATCTGTATTCCAGACATGGACCCATTCAAGCAATAAGATGCTGGGAGAAAATTGTCTTTCTATTTGAACATCTAAATTGGAACAATCACCGCCATATATACATCTCTTGAGGTTGTAATTACTTTTCTCAAGCTTTGCAATATGTTGTAGCTATAATTATGTATGGTAATAAAATTTCAAAGCATTTAGTCTGCTTTATTTATATGAAAAAAAACTCAAATATGTTACCTCACTTGAAACATGGGAGCCATTATTCAACCGTAGATCTCTTTCTTCATTTCAGTCATAATATCTTTAGTGTGTTGATGGAGTGTACTAGTGCAATCAAATTTTCACAGCAATCTGGTACCCACTATCTATAGTTTACACAACAAAGAGATAAACCAGACCTACCTTTTTGACTTTTTTCTTAATGGAAGACTTGTGTTTATCTTTAAGAACATTTGTTTCTGTTTTTTCATTCTGTTTTGTGGAAGCCTTTATACAATTCTGTAAAGAAAAAGCATACAAATTTATTAACGTGTGTTGGGAGGCAATGTTGTAAATTGTTAGATTTGTGCATTTAATAAATCATCTATGTGCTCCCTAAATACTTTATCAACAAATATTGGTTATAAAAATAATAAGATTGGCCTATTTCATTGCTTAAATGAGACATCTATCTTACCCAGCAGACATATTGACCAGATTCTATTAGGGAACTATTCATTTTTTTACATAAATAGGCCATTAGTTTTCTCGTTTGAATTGTTTTACATTGTCTTATCAGGGCCTTTTATAGTTGACTATGTGGTATGGGCTTTGTTCATTGTTGAAGGCTGTATGGTTACCAATAGTTGTTAATGTTTGTGTCATTTTGGTCTTTTGTTGATAGTTGTCTCATTGGCAATTAAATACCACATTTTCTTTTTTATATTACTATTTCACTGTATGGCCTCCAATAATGAGCAAAACATGTACCCTCTAGCATTTGATATGAAAGGGCTCGACATGATGTTAACATTAAAATGTAATAGCTCCAATTTCATATTTTTTCCAAAGCATTTAGAAAACTATAATGTGCCTGTAATTCAGTGGTTGTCGTTTGTTTATGTGTTACATTTTTGTTTTTCGTTCATTTTTATTACATAAATAAGTCCGTTAGTTTTCTCGTTTGAATTGTTTTACATTGTCATATTGGGGCCTTTTATAGCTGACTATGCGGTATGGGCTTTGCTCATTGTTGAAGGCTGTACGGTGACCTATAGTCATTAATGTGTGTGTCATTTTGGTCTTTTATGGATAGTTGTCTCATTGGCAATCATACCACATCTTCTCTTTTGTATACAATATTTTAGATACTCATGAATTTTGTAATGCTTCTTCATCATTTTTTAAGTAGTTTCATTTTATTCAACTGACAATAACAATAGTTGTATGTGTGAGTGTATGTGAGTGGAAGAGAAAGGCTTTTTATTTTTACTTTGTGTGATTACATGCTAATGTTATGAGCCCTATGGTTAGGAAATAAAATATCTTTATCTTAAATAGCAGTTTTGGAAACTGTTCAATAAATAGAATAGGTACATTAGTTTCAATCACTTCGATTTGATGCAGTGGAGTATCTGACTTTTAGTAACACATCATAGGTATTCATACCCTTTCATGTACATCTTTTAACAAATATACTGTCCATTAAGTGTATTAATTATTACTTCCAAATGTTCCACTTTTAATAAGTGACCATATGCAGCCATTCATCCATAAAACTAACAAATATATGACACAGAGATATGTCTCCCTTGTGTGCAATTTGTATTTTTATGCAAATGTTGAATGGCTGTATGACTGTCTTGCATAATTAGAGAAATGAATACAGTACACCTTGGGGCAACTAATTATAATTTTGTTTTGTTTTGTTTGTTTTTGTGGGTTTTTTTGTTGTTGTTTGTTTTGGGGTTGTTTTGCCGTTTTTTGTTTGTTTTTTTTTTTGGGGGGGGGTATAAAAGAATATAACTAGAGCAATCAAAAATCATCAATGGAAAATGGCAGACAAGAAGTCACATTGTCAAAAACTAAATAAAACATTAAACAATTACAGTCCATAAAACTCTAATAACTCTCAGATCGAAGATCAGAGTCACAAATACCACAAAATAATGAGAGACTAAATAATTTAAATTTTCTATTAAAGGAAGCTTATTAATTCTATAGAGTTAAAATTTGTTTTAATCTACATGTAGGAGGTGATCTATATACAAACACTTAGACACCACTTGAAAATAAATGTTCACAATATGAAATCAATCTTTTCGTCAATTATAATAAATGTTCCAGCTTGTTTTACTGATTTTATCTCCTTTGAATACACATCAGGTTTGAAACAACAGGCAATCATTTATCTAAAAACAAAATCATTTATTTTCTCTCAGTTATAATGTCTGACATTTTAAATCCAATTTCCCAATATACTCTGGCTTAAATTCGTTGATAGAACAAATCATCAAAAAATGTTGTATATATAGACGGGATAGTATCCCCTCATTTTAAATTCAATAAAGTTGAAAGCTTTGTGTGTGGAAAGAGATCTTAATCTTCGCTTGTAAAAATATTTCAATACAAAGGGTATCGGTGACACTTTATTAAACATAATATACTACTACACTCTAATGTATAAAACATAGGTGTGTTTTATATCCTGTGGTTTAAGTTAAAAACTCCATCTCTAAAAGTGAAACAGACAGAAGGCGAGACTCAGATCTTTTTCTAATATTCAGATAGAAGACAGAAGGTAGACAAGAAAATAAACAATAATTCACCTGCCCATCCTATTTTAAAATTACAAAGCTAAAAAATCAAAGACCATTTTTATATTATATTTTAACTTATGTTGTATTTTATAATCTGGTCTGAATTTTGAAAAAAAAGGGCATTAAAATTTCAATGAGACATAATAGTCTTAAAAAAACAAAAACATCTTGAACACCAACATAAAACATTTTTCCAAACAGACATATATAAGTGTGTATGTATGTATATATATGTACGTAGATCAGTTTAAGGAGCCCCCCTCGATAGCTGCGAGGGTACAGTGAAATCCATGTTTATATCATGGTCATTCAAGCTCTTACAAAGATTGCAAAACAAAAATCTGTTTAAAATATGGACCATGAGTCCAATTCTGTTAATAATATACCCTTACAAAGATATGACAACTCTAATTTCTGTTTTAATTCATGGACCAGATTAATAAATGGTGGGATTAGGGTAAGCTTACCCTTTATGTAACACTAACAGTCTTGTAATTATCATAAATGGATATGGCTGATTAAAATATAGTGTTCATAATTATATTGGATAAGTTTAAGGTTTATGTAACACTAACAGTCTTGTAATTATCATAAATGGATATGGATATATCTGTTGCAAATTCAATTTACGGATGAAATTGCAATTATTACACCATTGAAAGCGATATCCTGTGGAACCGTAATAAAGTGACATGATTTACTGTAACAACCAACTATTCAATTAACAAATAGGCCAAAAATGGTTGAAATAGTTTCATTTTAAATCATTTTTTTCCCAAAGTGCATGTAAATATTTATATTTTCATATTTATTTTAAATTTGATGGAAAAATAAAAATTTCACAGATGCTGTGGATTCATTTATTTTCATGGGTATCAATTTTTGTGGATTGATGAGAGTCTGAATTTCCTGAGGATATTTGATTTCATGTTTTTAAAGTCTTGTCACTTACCAACAATGAAAAATTTGCAATTTGTTGAAAAGTTGAATTCTTGGTTCACCTCTACCCACAAGAACAACACAAATTGGTATCCAACAAATAATACTGAATCCACAGTATCCAACAAATAATACTGAATCCACAGTATCCAACAAATAATACTGAATCCACAGTATCCAACAAATAATACTGAATCCACAGTATCCAACAAATAATACTGAATCCACAGTACCGGTAGCTCTTTTCCACAGAATTAACCCTTTAAATCTTCTATTGTCTGTACTAGAGCTCTAACTGATTAAATTGCTTTATCTGTATAATATCACTCAGTCTTTGAGATTATAGTCTTACTGCATGCATCAAGAAAAATAAACATAATCAAAGAATCATGAAATTGAGGTCAAGGTCAAAATAATCCAATCAGCAGATTACACACTGAAATTATTAGTCATTTACTGCAAATAACCTTCATTATCAAGTTTGAGGTCACTTAAAAATATAAATGAGGTAGAGTTCAAGGGTCAGACAGATAAATTAACTGTAACAATTATGTATTTACAAAGGCATAATGTTACTGAACAAGAGTGCACACACTGAAATGTCTACCCTTCTTTACTAATCCTTGATACTATCTTGATAGACCTAAATATAAAGCTTTATTATAACTGTCACATAAACTCAACATTAACCAAGAAAATGAAACATTGATCAATGAACCATGAAAATGAGGTCAAGGTCAGATGAACCATGCCAGGCAGACATGTACAGCTAACAATTCTTCAATACAACAAATAAAGTTGACTTATTGCTTATAAATAAAGAAAAACGGACCAAAACACATACACTTTAAACTTAGCAATGGACCGTGAAAATGAGGTCAAGGTCAAATAAAACCTGCGGAACTGACATATAGTTATAAAATATTTCCATACACCAAATATAGTTGATCTAATGCATAAAGTATTAGAAAAATAGACCAAAACTAAAAAAACTTAACTATAACCACTGAACCATGAAAATGAGGTCAAGGTCAGATGTCACTTGCCAGTTGGACATGTACACCTTACAGTCCTTCCATACACCGAATATACAAGACCTATTGCTTATAGTATCTGAGATATGGACTTGACCACCAAAACTTAACCTTGTTCACTGATCCATGAAATGATGTTGAGGTCAAGTGAAAATGGTCTGACATGCATGAGGACCTTGCAAGGTACGCACATACCAAATATAGTTATCCAATTACTTATAAGAGAGAATTTAACATTGCAAAAAATTTGTACTTTTTTTTCAAGTAGTCACTGAACCATGAAAATGAGGTCAAGGACATTGGACAGTTGACTGACAGAAAGTTCGTAACATGAGGCATCTATATACAAAGTATGAAGCATCCAGGTCTTCTACCTTCTAAAATATAAAGCTTTTAAGAAGTGAGCTAACACCGCCGCCACCACCGCCGTAGCCGCTGCCAGATCACTATCCCTATGTCCAGCTTTCTGCAACAAAAGTTGCAGGCTCGACAAAAACTGATCATGGCTCAAAAGCAAAGTATGAAATCACTGAACCATAAAATGAGATGTAAGGTCATGTGATCACTGTAAACTTGAGTCAGGTGATCTCTGTACAATGGTCATGTTTATTTTAACAAACAACACAGTAATTGAGAGTAAAACTACCTAAGGGACAAAAGAGTTGTCTTGATCCTTGAACTATAAAAATTAGGTCAAGGTCAGGTGACACATGTTGGATGGACATGAATATAACAATGATTCAATAAACCAAATGTAGCTGACCTATAACTTATGCTTACATTAGCAAATTACCAACTTAATATAACCTTTGAGTCAATGAACCATGAAAATGAGGCTTTTGAGACAACTGGTTAATGTCAGATGGAACACTTCAATAGACTCACTATCTACATGTAACAGTATATACAAAATGTAAACAGTCTAGCTTATCTACATTCTGATAACAATTAATTAATGAGGTTGCCAATTTGCTGCAAACACTGCAGATAGATAATAGCATATATCTACTAGTATATATAAATGTCTTACAGGCATGTCTGTTGATAAACTATAACTTAAAACTGTGGCAGATCTTGAAAATTTCATAAGTGGGGGAAGGGGGGAGGGGGGGCACTGACTGGCCTAAGAGGGGGCCTGCTCCAGTCATGTTTCAGAGATTTCCTAATATAATTTTTTCTCAAAAAGGAGCACCCCCCCCCCTGAATCCGCCTCTGTAAAAAGTAGATTTATAAACAGCATTTTTAACAAGGTATTTAGCCTCATATAAAATGAATACTCATGCTATATATATGTATTGATTTCAAGGCTTGTTAAAATGATTAAAGAATATCAGATTGTTCACATCTTTTCAAACATCAGTTTTCACAAGCATTGAATTCATGTATGAAATTAAATACCTTTATAATATAATCCACCTAGTAATCCCGTAAATCCTTTTAAAAAAATATTTAAACAATATATCTATCATTGTGTTTGGTTATGACAAAAAAATACAAAAACAAACTAATTGTTTTTTATCATTAGTTTATATTTAATTGATATATTGTTTACAAATGTTTTTTTCCAGAATGTACACAAATTATCGACACCTACACAAGATGTCTATTTTATTTACCCTAAGCTCTGTTTACATTTTATAGTCTTTTATCAATTATATGATAACCTCTGTTTACCTGTCATGTGTGAGAATTATTTAAAGGGGTTGTAGCACTATTCAAGTTGAAACACCTGAGTTATTTACATTTTATGAGCGTTTTATTGATTTTAAAATCTGTTAAAATTATGTAAACACCATTTGAATTATGAGCAGGAAAATCAAAACGATATAAAAAGCGGAGAACAATAATTAAAAGCAAAATTGAACGAGACAAAAATAAATTTGGTTTAAAAGAAGAATAACTTCCTGACAAATTTGTAATTAATTTAAATCTTTAATTGGTTCTTCAGCAATTTTTTTATGTTAAATAATTAAGTCTTGAATGCACAATTGTTGTC
The DNA here is from genome assembly GCF_036588685.1 of Mytilus trossulus. Lineage (NCBI taxonomy): Eukaryota > Metazoa > Mollusca > Bivalvia > Mytilida > Mytilidae > Mytilus > Mytilus trossulus. The sequence continues at coordinate 80,495,427 of NC_086380.1, read as the reverse complement.
AAAATTCTTATGTGATGAGAAATGACATTTAAATGGATTTTCATGTTCAGACCATAAAATGCGAAACAATTTTTAATCTTAAGGTTTTGTATGCACGATTATTCCATCAGCCTAAACATCATGTCAAACAGAGAAATGAAGTAATATTTTGACATTTATAAACATATATATAAATGTTATACATCTACACCTGTACACCAAGAATTTTTCATATCTTACTATTTCACAATCTGATTTAAGATTAGTTTTTGCACTATTAATTTTTTTCTACATATCTGAACATTTCAGAGGCGGTTGAACGAAAATTGAAATTGACAGGTTTTTTTTGTGTAACACCTATGAAGGGAGTCTTTCTGTCTCTGGATAGATTTTTTCGGAACCTGGTTAAGGTGGAGGTTAAATAATAAAATTGCAGAGGCGAATTTAGAGGTGAGCCCTGGAGGCTCTGTAAGGTGCCTCCCATTTATGGAGCTACATATATGCTGAATGCAGACTTAACTAGAATAGATATAGGAAGATGTGGTCTGAGTGCCAATGAGACAACTCTCCATCCAAATAACAATTTAAAAATTAAACCATTACAGGTTAAAGTACGGCCTTCAACACGGAGCCTTGGCTCACACCGAACAACAAGCTATATAGAATGTTGGTTTTCCTGTTTGAATGGTTTAACACTAGTAATTTTGAGGCTCTTTATATAAGTCCATTTTTTTATTAACGTAACTATTAGCTTGAACTTGTACGTCATGTATTTGATGGATAACGTAACTATTAGCTTGAACTTGTACGTCATGTATTTGATGGATTTTTTATTAACGTAACTATTAGCTTGAACTTGTACGTCATGTATTTGATGGATAACGTAACTATTAGCTTGAACTTGTACGTCATGTATTTGATGGATTTTTTATTAACGTAACTATTAACTTTAACTTGTACGTCATGTATTAGCTTGAACTTGTACGTCATGTATTTGATGGATTTTTTATTAACGTAACTATTAGCTTGAACTTGTACGTCATATATTAGCTTGAACTTGTACGTCATGTATTTGATGGATTTTTTATTAACGTAACTATTAGCTTGAACTTGTACGTCATGTATTAGCTTGAACTTGTACATCATGTATTGATGGATTTTTTATTAACGTAACTATTAGCTTGAACTTGTACGTCATGTATTTGATAGCTTGAACTTGTACGTCATGTATTTGATGGATTTTTTATTAACGTAACTATTAGCTTGAACTTGTACGTCATGTATTAGCTTGAACTTGTACATCATGTATTTGATGGATTTTTTATTAACGTAACTATTAGCTTGAACTTGCACGTAACTATTAGCTTGAACTTGTACGTCATGTATTTGATAGCTTGAACTTGTACGTCATGTATTTGATGGATTTTTTTTATTAACGTAACTATTAGCTTGAACTTGTACGTCATGTATTAGCTTGAACTTGTACATCATGTATTTGATGGATTTTTTAATAACGTAACTATTAGCTTGAACTTGTACGTAACTATTAGCTTGAACTTGTACGTCATGTATTTGATAGCTTGAACTTGTACGTCATGTATTTGATGGATTTTTTAAAGAAGCAAGTAATCAACCATAAAAAAAACTTGATAAAAAAAATGTTGACGATTTTGAATGAAATAAACTCTCATCCCTTTTTTTAAAATATGTATAGACGAATATAAATGGGAAAGGAATTATCCAATCACAGTGCAGTCTTTTCTTTGACCAAGGTTTTGATGAAAACTTTGATGGTGAAAATTCAACTGATTATTTTACTTGAACCATTTGTTTATACCTAATCAAAGTTTTCAGTGACCGTAATTGAAAAAACTCTGATGGTGACAACCATGACTTGGACCAAAATTACTAATGTCAAAAATTTTCTGTGACCATGATTTTGGTGTAAAACTTTGATAGCGACAACCAATGAAATTAAGGCCAAGTTTCAATAGATAAATTTTCTTTGACCAATAAGGTTTTGGTGTAAAACTTTGATATGGGTAACAGTTGACTTAAATACTGGACTAAGTTTAACTGTGACCGAGAAACTTTGATAATGTAACAACGAATGACTTGAACCAAAAAGAATACTTTGACCAATTTAACTTTGATATCGACAACTTGGGTTTCAGTTTGGTTTGACCACAATATTTAAATTTCATTCACAAGATTTCTCTGATGCGATATAGAGCTCTTTTACATATTATGACTTCTAGATATCACCTTGGCTCAGGTTAGATTGTGATGTTTAGTCAATCTCTATCTCATAGATGTAACTTAAGGCGTGGATCCCAGATTTTGAAAAGAAAATAGCTTACCATTGTTACCATAGTCCATCCATGGTTGGTTGTGCTTTACACCATGGTCAACTATGGTTTTCAACATCTGACCATGGTTGAACAAACTCAAATCACAAGTAGTTTGGTTGACCATGGTCAATTTGAAACTGTCATTTTCTACCTTTGTGACCATGATCTGTACCATGGCTGACCATGGTTGAACAAGCTTAAATTTCAAAGTGGTTGACCTGAGGCTGACCATTGTTAACCAAGCTCAGGTGGTTGACCATGGTCAATCTGACAACCATGGTTGTCTACCTTTGTGACCATCTGTACCATGGCTGACATTATGGTTTAAATCTCAGGTGGGTGACCATGGTCAATTTGAACATGGCTGACAATGGTTAACCAAGCTCAAATCTCAAGTGGTTGACCATGGTCATTTTGACAACAATGTTTTTTCTACCATTTGGACTATTGGTCCATGGTTCAGACCAAGGTAAACCATGCTCAAATCCCAGGTGGTTAACCATGGTAAACTTGACAACCTGTATGAACAAACACTTTCAAGGTTTTTTTATCAACTTGTTGAAGTTATGGCCCAGAAAAAAGTCACTGAACCAAACTTTCTACATATTGTATAAATCACATGTATTACTGTTCACACCATCAAACAATTTTTTTATCAAATCCCCTAAAAAAATATGTTTACAAAAGAATGTTTTTCTTATAATTAAAATTCTAGAGATTAAAAAACAAAACAAATTAAATCTTTGAGATGACCCTTTTACACCTCACACACATTTTGTAATTACAAATCTAGCCTGAGATGACCCTTATCCACACACTATCAGAATACAAGTCTATACAAATTTAGCCTGTATAGTTAACATGTTAATCTTATCTCCTTCACATCAAAGCTTTAAATCAATGCCTCTGTAATGTTGTGATTACCAGAAAATAAATACCAGCTCTCTCTAATGTTTTTATCTTTGTAACAAGGAATTATTTACTGAAAGCTTTTTGATCACTTAGTCAATATTTTGAAAGATGCATCTGTATAGAAATTGCTTCATTTTATATGATGAATTAAAAATTTGGCCAAATAGGAATTTTAAATTGTCATGTAAATAACTTCAGGGTCAAACAAATGTCATTTATCTTTTTAAATTGAAATTTCCAATAGCCTTTAAAAGGAAAGTCATCACTGAATCTGATAAAAGGCTACAAGATCCTTAGACATCTTGTATTTGGATAGACAGTTAGTGAAAAGACTGGATTGTTAACAAATCCCAAGTTTTTTGTCTTTCAGGAAATGAAATCTTAAGTAAGTTATAGCTTTAAATAATAAGCAAAATTTTGATATCGGACAGATCACAGACCAGGAGCTGAATTAGGGCCACCTGAACCCCCCTTCCCCCTTTTTTGGGGAAAAATGTGGTTGATTATTTACCGGTAAGAAATCATTGAAGCAGTGATCCCCTCTTCGGCAGTCACTCAACCCCCCCCCCCCCCCTCTTTTCAAAAATTTCTGGATAGTTGCCACTGCAGACCAAAGGAGATAACAGCTTTTGCAAACAATTATTAAGATCAATACGCTTGCAGGCACTTTTACTTTTGATAACTATTTACACCACTGGGTCGATGCCACTGCTGGTGGACGTTTCGTCCCCGAGGGTATCACCAGCCCAGTAGTCAGCACTTCGGTGTTGACATGAATATCAATTATATGGTCCTTTTTATAAATTTTCTGTTTACAAAACTTTGAATTTTTCGAATAACTAAGGTTTTTCTTACCCCAGGAGTAGATAACCTTAGCCGTATTTGACACAACTTTTTGGAATTTTGGATCCTCAATGCTCTTCAACTTTGTATTTATTTGGCTTTTTAACTATTTTGATCTGAGCGTCACTGATGAGTCTTATGTAGACGAAACGCGCGTCTGGCGTATAAAATTATAATCCTGGTACTTTTGATAACTATTACCAAGGTTCAGGGTGTATTTTTTTTAGGCCAAAAAATTGCCACTGTTTCTTCCAATCCTTCCCATCTAAACAGCTTAATTTTTTAAGTTAGAATAAGCAGATTTATTCAAGGACTACAATCATGACCTGATGCCTACAGTCAAAGCACTTAGGTATATTAATAGATCACTATTGTGACTTATGAGCATTTAATAAATTCATATTTTCAGGACATTATATAACCTTAAGGAAGTAACTGAAAGGTTATGGATCTAGTGAATAGATTTTTATACATTCGCTCACTCATAATTTATAACTACAGCAAACTTTTTTTAATTCCCTGTTGAGACAGATAATTAAAGACCTATAAGTATACACAGCACTTTTACCTAAGATGATACTTTTATCATGTTCAGGAAGGCTTTTAACAATAATATACTTATACCGATGGCCCCCAAAAATAATGTTGAGTGTCTTTTATATGTTTAACAAGCAGATTGATGACAATGACATTCTTCAGTCAATAATTTGTGTAACAAAACATTAAACAACAGCATGACAACATGACATCAATAATTAATCTATTCAACCATTACACATGAGTCTAGACTGTTATTGAACATTACAGTTATTGTACATCACACTCAAAATCTCATTTTATACCAGATTTTCATATTTTCCCCCAATAATGTTGATTTCCCCCAATAATGTTGATTTCCCCCAATAATGTTGATTTCCCCCAATAATGTTGATATTAATCCATGTAAATGTAAAAAAAATCATATCTGTGATTGTTCTATTATATATTCATGTACATGTATTATGAAAAGGGGTGAATTATTAAATTAACAAATTCTCTTTGTTATAACTGACAAGATGTAAAAATTAAAACTACAGCATCATCTATGTATATTCTTTATTATAGGCAGCTCAGGGCAACTATCAATGTAATACCTTCAAGTCATTATAAATTGCTTCAAAAATAACATTATATGCAATTGTGATCGAGGTAAGTTGTGACCTCACATTACAGTGTTATATACATATTTTCGTTATAAATAATGGTTGCTAGTTCACAGTCTGGTATCTGTATCATTCCGGAATCGGAAAGGGTTATTCTGTACGACTGATATTAACTCTCTCTTTTCTTGTTAATGCAGGTGGCAGACATAATTTTATATTGAAAGCAAAATATAACAACTAAATCTATTTTATGTGTATTTGTTTGTGTCCTTTTACATACAAAAGTCCCCCAAGGATACAGAACCAGGCAAGGGATTTGAAGGCCATAGAAGCTCTTAGGTAATTGGTGCAAATTTTGTATTCCTGCAACTTTCTAACAAAACATCAACTTAATTAGTGTTTAATGGCTTAATAGATAAAACACACCCCACCCCATACAATCTCAGTGTGCTTCAATTCTGTAAAATTACCATAATATGATAACTTTGCTAAAACTGGCCTTATCTCTAAATATTGTGATTTTAAAAATCCATTATATAACAGCCTTTAAAAATTACTCTTAAAATATTGATTGTTTAGATAAGGTTGAAGTATCTTTTCTCTTGTCTACTATACATTCAAAAATTGATGACAAATAAAATGTTCCTTTTTTATTCAAACTTTCAATTTTTGTTAAAATATGCAAATTAAGCAAGATCATTCAGGTCTTCCACCTCACAGTCAGACAATCAGGTGTCTCACTGCGGCCACCACCTGATATTTGAGAAACCTGCCTTACCTAACCGTAATCCTTCCGAATATTCACCATATATTGTCCCCCTACCAGTGAGTTTCTTTTTGACGAAAAGAAAGATTTTTGTTTTTCTTTGTCACAATGACATTCAATCTTTACAATTTTATTTATGTTCAGTGCAAACAAAGATTATCAATAACACAGAGTTACATTTAAACTTTAAATAGCACCTGACTGGGACTACATTCCATTTGAACTCCGACCTTTAAAAGGTGGAAACACTCAAGTATGTAATTTACCTAGCTAAAAGATCTCAATCAATTTTAAACTGATTTTTACAACTTATCTGATTGAATTGTACTGTTGAGCTTTAAAAAGTTAATCTCAATAGTTTAATAAGATCGAAGGATCAGATCGCCAATTAATATGCAGCTTGTGTCTTGTTTATATGTCGTCTGCCGAGCCAGCTATTTATTAGTAACAGATAATAATCCACTCTCCTCAGCTATTTGACAGAGTAATTTCTACAGTAAATTGTCTTGATAAGTAATAACAACCTTCTAACAGATATTAATTAGCCAATAAACTTCATAATGAAAGGTTTAAGTATACACACATATATCTACACTACATCGTCCTGTCACTCTTTGTTGACAGCAAAATACTGAACAGCTACAAAATGGGCCCGCCATTAAAGGTCCACACCATTTATTATACGACAAAATAAGGCCTAGGGTAGTTAATATTAAGCCAGCCATTATAAATCAGGGGAGATTATGAGGAGTACAGTCTTTAGCAAAGTTGTTGAGAGGACTGTTCTCCACTCTTAATGTAGAACTCCAGTCTAGTTTTCAAAGTTGGTCTAAATTGGGGGTCCAAAATTGAACAGCGTATATAGAAACTTATTTATGTGACTTTTAGCAAATGCCTATATTATACTGGCCAGATCATATCTTGTCATACTGACTTAGCAGTTTACAAATTACTCATAAAATTTGAGTAAAACTTTTAGGTCAAGCATTTCAAGCCCCTACCCGCTACAAGAGTTTAATTGCTTTCCTAAAAAAAATGAATCATAATCAGGTTCAATTCTGACCTGAAGATGTGATTTTCTAGTGAGTATGGTCTTCACTCAGGTCACAAATAAAACACAAGCTGTGGTTTGGAGTGAATAACAAGGTAGTATGACTTAAGCTCTGAGTCAGTTAAGTCTGCTTCAACTTCAAACCAAGAGGTCATAGGGTCAAACCGACAATAACACTGGAGGCTACATTGATTTCCTAGGTTGAGAATCATGCCATCAGGTTACTTTATACTGTGTGTTTTTGATTGTCTATACTTTAATTATTTAAATTACTCATTAATATTTCATATTATGGTACATTATTATGCAACAAAATGGAACAGTGGTCCTCAGTGACCAGTAAATAACCAATTAATCTTTATAAAGTCATATCTGATACACATTTTTTGTATGGTAAGAAAAACCCAATAAGGATAGCAAAAATTATAATGGCAGATCTCTTATATCAAAATAAATTTCTAACCCTTATGAATCTTGTATCAAATTTAAAAAAAAAATCCTGTTAGTTTTAATTTACCATCTCATCAACCATTTAAAATAATCAAGAAGTTTAACACGTGTCATAGTTGATACTCTGACCACCATCCCATCTTTTTTTTTTTTTCCTTGTACGAACAAGAACACCATCCTTATAAGTGGTTCTCAGAAACTCCCAATAAATGTTCCATTCGATAACCGTACATGTACAGTACATAAAAGAAACAGCATTAATAAAGAAATTTCAATTCAACTCTGCATAACAACTCATTTCCCTGACGCTCATCAATACGTATAAAATTTCCATTCTCATTACGATCACAAGTAAAGCAAGCTCATTTGATGGGATAGGTTGTACAAAGCCATGTTATAATTTTGTGAGTTAAGTACCCATTAATAAAGATGCTCTGAGATCACAATATACAACTCTAGGATAATCAATTACTAAATCGATAATTGAAAGGACTTTATTGTGCATTCATGACTATAGTTGTACAACCTGAGAGCTCATTACAAAATGTTATTACATTTTTCTTTTAATTGTCTCGATCAGCTTTGAAAAAAAAAATGGATTAAACAATAAAGAGCAAAATATGTCCATGGAGGTGAAATGTAAGGTTTAGTTTGAATCACAACTGAATCATTTATTTCTAACTTAGCATCTTTAAAAAGATGGAGTGAGTGAGCTCTCCGAAAAAGAATCACCCCAAGTAACAATTTTCCCTAGGCTGTTTTCTGACTGGTATTCTGCGCCATCCTATTTCAGTCTCCTAATAAACTTTTTCAAGCGATGTTCAAATTACTTCTGACTAATATTTTGTGAGGCAGTAATTTTGCTTTAGTACTTAGTATGTAGTGCATTGAAAAACCATGAAAAGTAAAACAATGTAAAATCTATATATAAAGGTTAAACCTTATATTGAGAATATTGACCATGTAAGAGTGGTGACATTTGAATTAAATTAATGTTCAAAGTGCAAAGGTATTATCACAACAGGTTTACCTAACACGACAGAATTTTGCTCTAATGAGGTGTCATAAATTATAAACCAGGTTTGCCTGCACTGTATTACTTTTATATAAAAATATTAGTGATTTTGTTCGGCAAAATATTTTAAAATTATTCCTTTCTATTATCGCATCCATTTCTTTCTGTTTTTCAATCCTATGGCATAAATTGAATTCCAATTGGAACGTGAACCATAACAGCCATGTTTAGATCATCTGAGACCAGAAATTTCAAAAGCACCGAAAACATTAAGACAAGACAATAGAAGTAAAGTGATTGTCATTATACTCAAATGGCCCATGGACTAATGACTCTATTTTTTAAATCCGCAATAAAAATTAAGCCAAAGTTAATTTAAAGAGTAAATGTTCCATGACTTACAATTATAAATATGTTTAGTAATGTGTGTGTGAAAAAAGCATTTGATATCTAAAAATATTTTTTCAAGGAAGATTATGAGTACATTGACAATATCGTCCATATATTTACATAATTTATCTCTGTACCTTACACTCACATTATATAAACAATACTTTCAAAGAAATTTGTGACAGTAAAATCAGCGATTGATGTCAGGTTATCAAAGTAATATGTGACATTAAAACCACATATTGACATATGGGTTAAACCAATCAAAATCAAATGTAATTATCATCTTATTTGTACTTTACGATTGTTTCCCTAGATAATCAGAAATTGTGGCATGCATAAATTTACTATTGCAATTTTTCAAGAACGAACAATAATGCAACTTTGACTAATTTGCGATTTTAGGAAAAGCTTTGGTTGTTTTTTGCTCTAATCATTACGTCGGGTTGTGTCCATTTGACACATTCTCAATTTTGTATAGATATACATTAACAGATATCAGAATGTGACTGTTCTCATTAAATGTGCCATACATATTTTTTTTATTGATAAATTGAAGTGACATTTTGTTCCAATTTAGTTGTCACTGTTTAATACATTTTCTTATTAGAACTAATCAAACCGTACACACTACTGGTCTCTTAGAATATACAGCAACCAATCTGTAACATTGTGTATTATATTCATGTAAAGTACATTGATTGAATGCAAGACTTTAAATGCATTCATGCAACATTAACAGTAAGTAAAAATGTTATAATATTTAATTGAATTACCTGATTACACAAAAATGTACCCCATGGATTTAAATTTGTGAAAAGGTAATAAATATTTACATGCTATGATACCACTGTGGATCAGATTTAACAATATTTTAAAACTTTGCAGATTTTAAAATGAAATTTTAACTTGTCTATTTGTCATGTTTGTATGAAATAAAGAAATGCATTTTTTTGAAAATGTCAATCAATGAATTACATGTAGTGAATAAATTTTGTTGTTGCAAAAGTCACAAACATTGAATAACTTTAAGGTGATTTATCAACTGATTATTTGATTTTGATATTATAACTGATATTTTACCATGACAGTATTTGCAGACATCGATTAGTCATTTGAAAGTATCAAATTAATTGTCAAATAGTGACCATGCTGAATCATACATGTATCTGTATACCTGATTCAATTTAAAATTAAATATGATATAGTCTCTAACACATAATACCATAAAAGCTTGCTGTTTCAGGTGTGAGCCATAAGGCCAATTGACTTTGAAACCTATACATGTATAATGTATAAAAAAGAAGATGTGGTATGATTGCCAATGAGACAACTATCCACAAAAGACCAAAATGACACAAACATTAACAACTATAGGTCACCGTACGGCCTTCAACAATGAGCAAAGCCCATATTGCATAGTCAGCTATAAAAGGCCCTGATAAGACAATGTAAAACAATTCAAACGAGAAAACTAACGGCCTTATTTATGTAAAAAAAAATGAATGAAAAACAAATATGGTTTACTTTTATTAATAGTTACTTATGGATGGAGAGTAATGTCTCATACCACATCTTCCTATATATATTTTAAAAAATCACATTCATTCGTACATGAAATCCAACAGAAATATTTTCTACTTATATTAATACAAGGCGTTATAATAAATTGAACCTTAAACCTAAGTTAAGTTATGTCTTTCTATATATGCATAACTCAAGTACTTGTTTCAAAAAACTTGACAGTATTCTTTTTTACACAGGATAAAACCCAATGGTACACAGGCTTCATTTCAGATTGAACAAAAGAAGAATGTGTCCTTGGAACAGATGTAGGAACAGACGTACGTTGGACAAGGAAAAAACTTGAGGCCCCTCAATCAAGAATTGGAAATCTAAAGCAGACTGTTGAAATTCATTAGTTCAGTCACTGAGTGTCAGACCTGACATATTTGATCAAGGAGACTAACCAAAACTCTGAAGTGTTTTATACTATATGTACTATATGTAACTACAGATAATGATACATTCATGACATTGATGAAGGCTACTCAGATAAAACTCAAAATAGATTTTAATAACTCTGAAAAGGTCAAGGTTATTTATTTTTTTGTGTAAAACATAGAATTCACCGATATTTAACATAACCAAAGAACATCTGATATCATCATATGACCATTTACATTTTCATAGCAACAAGCTCTGAAATTACAAATTACAAATTTGATCACCAATGCTATTAACTTGAGCCGAAAATTTGATCTGAAAAATAAATTATCAAGTAGCTCAAATTACACACATCATCTGCAGCTGAAACTCAGTTTCTTAATAATGTTTTTATGCGCTTAATAGCGACTTGTCTTTTGTCAATCTACTGAAGAGGACACAAACCAATTTTCTTTTTAATACTAGTATTAAATGCCCCAAGCTATCTGTGTGATTCATGACATCTAAAACCACATAATTATTTCATTTCCACAACAATATTTACAAATGTACCTGCCTAATTAATTTGACAATTAACTAATTAAAGGCATGTCCCGACTGATAATTAATCCACTTCTACATATTTTACTACCACAATCATACAACAACATCGATAACTAGAAATTCAACACCAGATGCTTGCAAGCGATCATAGAAAAATCTTTCAATTCATATGCTCTGATCTGATAGAAAACAAACCGGCTATTATCAACAGAAATCGTTGGAAGTACATTTGTATTATTGCTATTGATTCGGCATTGTCAACCGTGGCAATCTTATTCTTCAGGATTTTCTACACGTCACCGTCGCATTGATGCTATATTGTAGCAAATGTGATTTTATGTTACAATTGTTGAATATCAAATGTACGGCTATTGATAACAGGTTATTTTCCTTCCTTTCATTATTCATATAAATTTAATAGCTTAAGATTAAAACTCTGCCGTCCACTGTAATTTTGGATTTTATCCTTTCTGAATAATTGCAGTTCCTCACAAATTATTTCATAATAATTATTATAGGAGACATCTGGGGCATTATATAATCATTATCTCATGCATATTTATTTCTAAATCCAAATGACAGTTTAAACATTATAACATAAACTAATTTCAGACCATTTTTCTTTTGCTCTTTTTACTTTCTTATAAATCATCAATTATATTTGAAAATTTGAAAAAAATATAAAAAAATTCTTACTACAAAATTCAGGCGTTTTATTTAATTATGAAATTGTCATCTATGTTACAATAAGTCAACATCTTATAATGACATTAAAAAACTTATTAGACTTTTTCTTGACTAACAAAATTGAAAGCGGGTGGGGGGTTGAGAATTCATTTACATGTACACGCAATTAAGATAATCCTACATATGTAAATCTATAAATTATCAATTTCCCCAAGGTGCTTTAACAGTCATAGAAATATGTGTGTTCCTTAAATAAACAAATTGTAGTTGTGTGGCATAAAACAAAATCACAACATGATCTATATTCATTCATCAAAAAAAGATATCATAAGAAAATCTGAAGTCTTCTATTTTGACACATGTTCAGCTATTATGTTCATTATTGGTTTTATACACTCCTTCCTCTGGTAAAGAACTAAAGGAAACTGATATGGTTAATTCAATAAATATTTTGTTTATAATAACAAAGAAATTGTAATCCTTTCCTCCCAGATTGATAAAGTGACTGAAGCCAACAGATTATTTTATGAGCAAGTCAACAATTTATTTTATTAATCCTGGGCTCACAACACTTGTATATAAGGGACAACATCAAAAGTTCAATGTAGGATAAAAAAACTTAATTCAGATAGTTTTTTGAATGACCCCCCTTAACCCCCTCCTAACTTAACTTGGGAAAAATTGATTAACCCATATGAATATATGTAAAATCGATGTAGGATAAACAAAACTTGCAGCAAGTTTATATTACCCCCCCCCCCCCCCCCCCCCCCACACACCCAAACTATTTGAATTAAGTTTTTTATCCTTCATTGATCTTTTGATGTCGTCCCTAAGTAGCCACTTGTGTAACATATATTATATTACCACTTTTGTTAGTACAGAGGATAGAAACAAAAACGTTGGAGAAATTTTCTGTACCAACTTCCTGTTTGGCGTAGGTGTAGATTCCAATGAAGGACCAGGTCTTTTGTTATAAAATGCTATTCATAAAGCAACCCCCTCGTCGCCACACAAGTACGAAAAAACCTAGGTCTCTTTAATCGCAGCGAGTCTATACTAAGCCTATCGGTACATAAAAGCCAGGTGAAATCCAATTATCAAGTAATACCACTATCGCCCCATACACGCCATTTAAACAGACTATGTCATAAGTGTCAAAGTGTCGTGATTTAACGACTTATACTTAGATCGTCTAACAAATGAAGTGCCATCCGCTTACAATGGATATGTCAGCTATTGGGAGACGAACTTATTTTTGTCGCTTATAAAATTCGAAGGAAAGGGATTGTAGATCATAGTCCTGATTTTTTTTACATCAAAGCAATTATAAACAAGACTATTTGAGATGGAACAAAATTGATGACCTCTTAATAGTCAACCTGACTAGTAAAATAGTCCCAGTACTTCATACTTAAACAGTCAACCTGACTAGTAAAATAGTCCCAGTACTTCATACTTAAACACATCAACCTGACTAGTAAAATAGTCCCAGTACTTCATACTTATAAACACAGGCTTAATAGTCAACCTGACTAGTAAAATAATAAGTCCCAGTACTTCATACTTAAACAGTCAGGCTTAATAGTCAACCTGACTAGTAAAATAGTCCCAGTACTTCATACTTAATAGTCAACCTGACTAGTAAAATAGTCCCAGTACTTCATACTTAAACAGTCAACCTGACTAGTAAAATAGTCCCAGTACTTCATACTTAAACACATCAACCTGACTAGTAAAATAGTCCCAGTACTTCATACTTATAAACACAGGCTTAATAGTCAACCTGACTAGTAAAATAATAAGTCCCAGTACTTCATACTTAAACAGTCAGGCTTAATAGTCAACCTGACTAGTAAAATAATAAGTCCCAGTACTTCATACTTAAACACAGGCTTAATAGTCAACCTGACTAGTAAAATAGTCCCAGTACTTCATACTTAAACACAGGCTTAATAGTCAACCTGACTAGTTAAATAGTCCCAGTACTTCATACTTAAACACATCAACCTGACTAGTAAAATAGTCCCAGTACTTCATACTTAAACACAGGCTTTTTGTTCATGTTAAAGTTGGCATAAAATCCATCTCATAAATGTATTAACCTTTTCAAATGTTATTAAAAAGTATTATTATATAATTTCATCTGAGTTGGCAATGCAATTTTTCAATATCATTTATTTCAAAAGGAGCATCATTATAACTCCTTTAAAACTTGTATATCAGAGCACTCAAGATTTTCGGATACTGACGATCATTCAATATATATATGTTTTGCTAATATAAACCCTCCAACTGAGTGTTATAAATTTCATAAATTTAAATAATATCAAGAATTAGTTAAGCAGACAATGCATATTACAAAACACAGGGAACAGATGGAAGCAAAGACACAGAGACACCTAGTATTTCAATGTTTTTTGGCAGAAGGTGACATTACGCTAAATCTCCTTATTTATGCATAACCTGTGCTCAAGATGCTTTTACATACATAAAATTGAGAATGGAAATGGGGAATGTGTCAAAGAGACAACAACCCAACCATAGAAAAAAACAACAGCAGGAGGTCACCAACAGGTCTTCAATGTAGCGTGAAATTCCCGCACCCAGAGGCATCCTTCAGCTCAGGCCCCTATACAAATAAATACTCAGTTCAGTGATAATGAACGCCATACTAATTTCCAAACTGTACACAAGAAACTAAAACATACATGTTACACTTGAGCTTCTTGAGATAGGTCTTTTATATATGCTTACAAAAGCTTAAAAATATTGCACGAGATTGTGTTGTTCTTAAATTGTGTTGTAGTAATAATGTATATATATATTTCTTGTGTAATTGCATGATGTATTTGCTATTGCTTTGAATAACTATGTTATGTTTACATAATAATTCAGTTATGATATAAGAGCTTTGAAACATAGAGTTGAGACATTGTTCTATGTTATGTATGTATGTATAAATACCCAATTTACAAACAATATACATTACTTGCTAATAAACTACATTTGAAGTTAGTTCAATTAAGAATTCAATGTATAATAAACATTCATATATATGTATGTTTAAATGCACCTTTAATATTTTACAAGTTATAGAACAAAGAACTTTTACATCATGAAAGCCTTTAATCTTTACTGAAGGTTTACAGAGAAAAACACGGCTGGAATTTCTACTTGCAATTTGACCTTGAACAAAGGTCATTAAAATCTTAACCCTCGACCTTTAAAGAAATTCTGAAAACAGGGGAAATCAACTCTTTAAAAGACGAGACTTTTAATGTTTTCTTGAATTCCCTCTTTTCCTCCCCTCCAATACTTTACTACATTCACCCTCTCTCTGTGTAACCTAATTATTCCATTAATATTCTAGATATCAACATATGTTTTTGTAATCACTTTGTAAGTAACAGAATATTGTGAGAAATACTTCAAACAGATGCAAGTCAAGTTCAAAAATATTTTTTGTTTTCTTAAGATACAGACGATTTTTTTGCCATTTTCTAACCAGCAAAATATAATTGGACAGTATTTCTGCTGTATCATGATGCTTGAAGTGTGTATCTTTAAGTCTTGATACTGATTATTATACACCTATCAATTCTAGATGAAGAAGATATAGATTTAATACTTAATTATTAATACTTAATAATTATTAATTAATTCAATTACACATTAACTGCATCGGATCAAAATTGACCTTTATGAAAGTACACATGTACATTTTTGTTCATATTTGTGATTTCTGACCATGCAGTATGGTCTATGCTCATTGTTGAAAGTTGTACTGTGAGTAACCTGTAGCTGTTAATTTCTATGCCAATAGGTCTTTTGTGAAGAGTTGTCTCATTGACAATCGTACCACATCCCTCTTTTTTATATCTTTGATTGAATCATAATAGCACTTTATAATGGAAGATGAATTTTCATTTGTTTTTTAAGGTTTTTATATAACAACTCAATTTTTAAACATGTACAGATACAGATTTTGTATAGAGATTTTTTACAATCAGAAATAAGATAACAGATGTATTGATATTCATTTGCATAAGGCTGATTAATCCATCACAGCTCAATATTAACTGTCTCACTCAATTCATATCTTTTTTTAAATAAAAATTGCAAACTAATTTTTTTATAAAGAGCCAGCCTCCGGTTGCCATATGAAATACTGTAAACCAACATATTTTCGCGGATACTTTATTTCACGTTTGACCCTTTCTTGACCACTTCGCGGTTATTTAATTTTGCGATTATCTGATTTACTTGATGAAGTTTATTTAAAGGAAAGATTAAAGATTGACATATTCGCGGTGATTTATATTCGCGTTATTTTTCTACTCGTGAAAGTCGCGAAAATAAATCGCTCGCGAAAATAAGTTGGTTTACAGTACAGCTGCCCGAGTTGAGCTATTTACCACTAACTTAAAGATACCCAGTGTTAACTTGCTCCAATACTTATTTTAACAATGTGAAACTTAAAATTCAAAGCTTGAACATAATTGACGAACATTTTATTAATGTATACTCTCTGACTGACAGTACCTTTAACACTTCTTGACTTAATATGGTTTGAAATTTTAAGCATATCACATTTTTTATTTTAAATATTTTAAATATTTATTATGGAACATGAAATTAAAAATAATGCACTCAATTCCTTGTAATAGGAAATCATGATAGGTTTTAAATTCTGGTTTCATAGAAAAATTTCCTCATAAATTTTTCCTCCATAACATCGATGATATGTGCATAAGGAGATGTTGCATAATTGAGCATCAATGTTTTAAAAGTACTTATCTTTATACATTCATAGACCAACCAGATATATATATATTTTTTTTTAATTCACAACAGTTACTTTAATTTAAGAGACATAAAAATCCAACTAAAACATCTCAATTGAAAATATTACATACATTTTTTAATATTTTCACATATCAATTTCATTTAATGGGGTTTGTAATAAAAACAAGCCTAGAATATTATTTAAATAAATCAATTGGGTATTAAGTCCTTTTGCTTTTATTACGATATATTATACACTATTAAAGATCACAGGGTCGAGGAACCCTTCTGACGAAAAATTGAATATCCAAATGGATTTTATTAAGGCGTCTAGTTGTGCATTCAGGTATAACAGTGTCTACGAGAATACCTAACATACCACGTATAATGTGTATATATTGTGAGTAAACATTAGCAAAGAGAATCGATAAAACTGTATGTCTCATCTGATGATTTAGTAATATAACTATCATTGACTGAAAAACCTAATCTTCGCCATTCTTCTGACAAAAAAAAAATCACCATTCTTCCAACAAAAATCCCTCAATGTAATCTGACACTAGATTGATTCATTTGTACACAGATCAATTTACAATTTAGGTGAAGGCTTGTGTGAGGACAGAGCGAATACAATACAAATGTAAAGCAGTGTATAAAATGACCATAGAATAGGCCATGGCACCATGCTATATATTGGATGTCTTAGGTAAAATTATTGACGAAGGAGCAAAAGATACCAAAGGGACAGTCAAACTCGTAAATCTAAAACAAACTGACAACGCCATGGCTAAAAATGAAAAAGACAAACAGAAAAACAATAGTACACATGACACAACATAGAAAACTAAAGAATAAACAACACGAACCCCACCAAAAACTAGGGGTGATCTCAGGTACTCCTGAAGGGTAAGCAGATCCTGCTCCACATGCGAACATTAGTGAAAATGAGGCTGTGAACAGGTCAAAGGGCCTTATGCATGTGTATAAAAACTATTCAATGAATTGTGTGGTATCTTTTGTCAACAGTCAAATACTTCTTTTACTACTCCTACATGCATGCACTGTTTTTTACTGGCTTTACAAAGGCAGGGGCAAATCCAGCCATTTACAAAAGGGGGTTCCAACTATATCTCCCTATTCATATATACAAAAAAATGGGGGTTCCAACCCTCGGAACACTCCCCTGGATCCGCCACTGCAAGGGGACCTTTTGCTTGTTGTGTATGCCTCACTGTAGAGGGAGGGTAAGAGGGGTCCTGATCCAGAAATCCAGAGCTTAAATACACGAAATCCCGAAATCCCGGGCTTAAAAAACGCAGAATCCCGAGGTCACGAAAGTCGAAAAAAGAATTCCCGGATCCCGAAAGGGTCAATCCCGAAAATCCGAGCTTAAAAACATCCGATCCCGGAGTCCCGATAAAGGTCCTATCCCCCCTCACTGTAACCCTAGTATGAAATACAGCAATTAAGAAGGATCATGTTTAACCTTTGCTAGGGTCTTTTACAACCTGATGTAAAAATGTGGTGTTATGAAAAAGATGCCAAATACTTTCTTTTCCGATGTACTTTTAACCAGTAATATAGACATAAGCCAACAGTTATTATATATGTTTGGTGAATCTTAATGTTCTTAAGACACCTAGACATTTAAATAATTACTTGGCAAGATTATCTGTATTAATCTAAAGCATTTCTTTGATCCAGAAATTCATTAACTCATTGTTGATTTGATATCAAACAGTTCAAGAATAGGGTATATAAATAAACATAAAGTAAAAATGTCTACCTTTAATATAAACTGTTTCATTACACCAATAGAACATAACATATGTTGTGAACTCCAAAAGTTAAGTATCAAACAAGTATATGTGCCCATAGGACACATGTGTTATCCCACTCTTCACATTTTCCAAGTTATAACCAGGGGTGGATCCAGCAATTTTAAAAAGTGGGGTTCCCAACCTAGGACAAAAGGGGGGTTCCAACTATATGTCCCAATTCAAATACTATCAGAGTTCGCGAAAATGGTCGGTCCTGTCGGTCCTGACCGCCAAAATGAGGCTCAGACCAGTATTTGAAACCTAGTGCCGGTCCTGATGACCGATGTAAAAACGGCCGTTGTAGTTCCCTTCTTATCGGTAATTAGTTGTATCGCAACTAATTCCAATACATGTTTACATCGGTCTTCAGATGTACCTGCAGGTTATTTCCGGTACTGGATTCCTGTTATTATAGACAAGCTGAAACCTATGGAAAACTTAGTGCCGATCTACACGTGGCCTGCTAAATTTGTTCTTGGCAAACAATTGGCGATTGAAATCTTAGATGGAGATAACAAATACTGAGAAAATGATTCAGTTGATGAAATTGATAGTTAAGATGACTATACAAACAATCAGAAGAACAGAACGTGTCCTTCATTCATTCATGTCCTTCATTGTCCGTGGCTGTGAAAAATAAAACTAAAAATAATAATAAAAATATTTTTGGATAAAATATGTTATTATTTTATATTAGGATCAAATTGACAGATTTTTTTAGGACTGGCAAAAATTTTGTAGGACTGACCAATAATTTTGTTTTGACGGTCCAATGACCGACGAGTCAAACGAACCCCTGTCAAAATGCAACCATGGTTGACCATGGTTACCATCGCTAACCATTGATAACCATGGTCAAACCATGGTTGGATGTGCTGAAACCCATGGTCAACCATGGTTAACCATGATTGTGACCATGGTCAACATCTGACCATGGTTGACCATGCCCTATTTAACCATGGTTAACTATGGTTTTCCACGTTTGTGACCATGGTAAACATCTGACCATGGTTGACCATGGTCTAATCAACCGTGGTCAATTTGACAACCATGGTCTTGCACCTGACCATGGTCAACTTGACAACCTGGACCATGGTGAAATAAAATGATCTGGATTATACCCATGGGAATTTATATCAAATTGTAAAATTACTTTGAGACTTTCAACATTAAAAAATCGTGCTCGTTTTTTAAGTGGTACAATGTTATTGACAATTTTTAATTTCTTTCTTCCCAAGAGGTAAATTGTGACCTTTCATGATTATTTCAATAACAATATAGTCTCTGTACATTTTAAAACACACATAAACTGAGCAGTAAAGCTATAGTGGCAGAGAATGCTAGTTACAGTCGG
This sequence comes from Mytilus trossulus, assembly GCF_036588685.1. Taxonomy (NCBI): domain Eukaryota; kingdom Metazoa; phylum Mollusca; class Bivalvia; order Mytilida; family Mytilidae; genus Mytilus; species Mytilus trossulus. The sequence goes on along the minus strand of NC_086380.1, from coordinate 80,475,389 downwards.
TTCAATTTTTGGACTTTAAGTTTTACAAACTGGAAGTTGGAACTTACTTTCGATCAGCAGATCAGTATAATTTCCTTGTTTTTTAACAGTTGGACGCTGTCATTTAACGATGTATTTCTTTCTTCCAAAGACGTAATTTCTGACTTTCTCTCCAAGTTCATAAATCTGCCTTTCTTTATCATTATACGGCATATTTTAAGAACTTGAAAACATTTCAGAGTCATATCTTTAGTCTTTATTGTTTATGTTTATTCCCCAGCCGGAAACACGTGCGACGTCATGATCAATTATTATCACCAACCGTTAACTATGATTCACTCAGTGCGAAACATTTAAATGACTTGGAACATCACGTGATCTCAGTAAAGTTATTTCGCGCTTTAAAATTCAAGTGAAGGATTTGATGTCCAGTGGCACGTAAAGAAGATTTGTTATCAGATAAGTACATTCACAGGAAATCCGTTTGAAATTTTGTTTAAAAGATATAAAAATTGTTACAGTATTTGATTTGGCGTTCAATAATTGAACACATGCCACTTGAAATGGGTCTTTAAATTTTTTTGTCAGTGTCAGTTATCCATATCAACATAAATTTTATATTTAAGATAAATTAATTGTTTTTAATTCCAGGTGTAACTGATAAAACTGTACAATATGAAAATTTTGTCAATTTATAATTCCGATGGTAAAATAATTTACACAATCATTCTTTTGTTTGAAAGGTAAACCAAAAAAAAAGGGGGGTTACAATTATTTGTTTAAACAAAAACATGTTCATAATGTTTATTTTGTTGTTATGTTTTTTATTATTAAAAATTTGCAAAAGAAGATAAAAACATTTTTGATCCTTAAAATCTGTTATTTTATACAATTATCAAGAGCAATTGATTCTTTGTGGAAAATTTTATGTTCTTGCAGGTGGAAACTGCTTTTCAATTTATGGATGACCATTTCTGCAAGGGTAGCTTTAAAGAGTTTCATGCAATTCAGCATTTGTTGGTAGTCCTGACACAAAAAGGAAGAGAAGTATACAGGCTCCATAACAAGTAGACAAACTGTTTCAAGATAATTGAAGATTGATTTGACAAGAATGTAAAATGGTCAACCATGGTTTAATGGAGATGGTTGACCATGGTTGACTCATCAATAACCATGGTTGGAGCCATGGTTGACCATGGTTGTAACCACAGTTGACCATGGTTGTAACCACGGTTGACCATGGTTGACCCATCAATATTAAACCATGGTTCCAACAATGGTCAACCATGGTCATTAAAACCATGGTTAACCATGGTCGGCCAATTAACAATTTTGTCAAACCATGGTCAACCATGGTCATACAACCATGGTTGACCATGGTTAACCATGGTTCTAACCATGGTTCAAACTGCACACTGACAGGGGCAGTTTTCGCGAACTCTGATTAATACATTGATCTTCCAAAAAAAAGGGGGGGTTCCTACCCCCAGAACCCTCCTCCTGGATCCGCCACTGATAACTTTTCTTATATCTTTAGATAAATAAGTTTGATATAAAATATCCTGACAATTTTAGCATTGCTGTTTGTTATTTTAGAGATAATCCAGTGCAGCTGTCAATCATGGACCATATTGTTATGTTATTCATCAATTTCATTATAAATCATTTAAAATGCTTTAATATTTACACATCACATTTTTAATGTACATGTGCATCAAACTTTCAATGTATAATGGACATGTGCATAAAATTTAACGATCATGTGCATCAAACCTTTAATAAACATGTGCATCAAACCTTTAATAAACATGTGCATCAAACTTTAAATGTACATGTGCATGAAATTTCTTATGTTACATTTGAACATGTGCATCAATTTCTTATGTACATTTGTACATGTGCATCAAATTTCTTATGTTATAATCATGTGCATCAAACTTCTAATGTACATGTGCATAAAAATTCTTATGTACATGTGCATCAAACTTCTAATGTACATGTGCATGAAATTTCTTATGTTACATTTGGACATGTGCATCAATTTTTATGTACATGCGCATCTAACTTTTAATGTACATATGTGCATGAATTTCTAATGTACATGTGCATCAATTTATTATGTACATTTGTACATGTGCATCAAATTTCTTATGTTATAATCATGTGCATCAAACTTCTAATGTACATGTGCATAAAAATTCTTATGTACATGTGCATCAAACTTCTAATGTACATATGCATACAATTTGTTAAGTACATGTACATGTGCATAAAGTTTCTTATGTACAAGTGCATCAAACTTCTAATGTGCATGTGCATAAAATTCCTTATGTACATGTGCATAAAGTTTCTTACGTACAAGTGCATCAAACTTCTAATGTACATGTGCATAAAATTCCTTGTGTACATGTGCATCAAACTTCTAATGTATACATATCTTTGATGTCAAATGACCAATGATACCACATTTATAATTTCAATGGCCTCACTTATAAACAAAGTTTACAACTTCAAATAAACAAATGTACAGGTCTCCTACATATGTTTAACATTGATGTCTGAAGAGTAAAGATTTGTCAGGTCACCACCTTGTCTCACTGCTAAGTCAATATACTATTTACATGTAAGTCAACTTGTAGACATGGTAAATAAATACTTTAATGGATTATTATTTTTCAATTGGATAGATTGATGACTGTTTAATGCCTGGTGAGTAATTTTTCAGTCATCATGGTCATTTTAATGTGGGCAGTTAATAAAGTAACTGTCAGGACCTACAGCCATGAAAACAAATATAATGTTGAAGACACCTACTTTACAGCACGCAACACATATTATTAAAGATGGGTTAAATTTGTCTCAATAATGTAACCAAACGGAGGCAGATTATGGGAGGGGGACTGTTATAATGGAGAAAAATATATGGTTAAACGGTTAGTGCAAATATTTTTTATAATGCCACTCCTAACGCTTGTCTTGAGTTGGCGCCCATTTTTGCACTTTTTCAAAATCTTGGATCTGCGTCTTGAAATGTTGATTGATGATTGAAAAGAAAACGCCAACATAATTCCAGAAGTATCAGGAGATTTTGTCACAATCTCAGAATCTCAGGGCTAATTTTCTACTGGTTATGTGATTTCTTTATATCAAAGTGAAAACCACACTCTATGAATTTTGTGAATCTGGATAATCGATCCTGCATACTTTTCTAAAAATTTCCTAAAAAAGAAATTGCTCAACACAAATATTTGAGGCCATTTAAGGACAATATTATAATGGAAATACTAGAATATCAAAAGATCTTAAAATAAAAAAGCCCAATGCAAATAAGGTTGATCTTAAAATGTCTTCAGCGAGTTGATCAGAATTTCTCTAAAGACATTAAGCAAACAACAATCAATCAATCTTATACCATTATGATTCAGTAATTCCCTTTTTGTTAAAAAGTCCTCTGTAATCTAAATTATAATTCTCCGTTCAATTATTGTGTTACACCATTGGAACACTAACTGTAGTTAATGTGAAATTGATCTTCCTGTTCATTTCAACTAGTACATAACATGGAGAATCTTCATATTAATAATTCATTTGTAATTAATTGTAATGTCGTAATTAAGATTAATCAATAAGACATTTTAATGAATCTCGGTTTAATGTGGGTCTGCCACAGTTTTTCACTTTTAAATTAATTAGCAGATCAAAATATAGAATATATTTATTTTCAACTATAAAAAAGAAGATTTGTATTTTTATATCCTATCCCAGAATTATAATTAATGCATGCCTAATTTAAATGGCCTATACATACTGTCTTTCACTCAGCTTAGCCTCACACCTTTATATTTAATATAAGTTATCAGTCCAGGCTTGCAAAATTATGGATTGAAGTATTTTTTTTACACGAGTATAGAATAAACATATATATGTTTTTTTTTAAAATGCAAGTCTGACTCAGATTTTAATGAAGACCATAATTATATATACATGTGCATGTACAGTAAACATAATATTGATAACAAAATATGATGTGCAAAATGTACATGTAAATGTTTCCCTTAAATATAATGGAATTTTATGTGACTGTCATACAAGTGAGAGGTTTAGCTAGCTATAAAACCAGGTTTAATCCACCACTTTCTTCAGAGGAAAATGTATGTACCAAGTCTGAGGAATATGACAGTTGTCATGGTTGTTATCCATTCATTTGATGTGTTGAGCTTTTGATTTTGCCATTTAATTTAAGGACTTTCTTTTTTAATTTTCCTCAGTCTCCGAGTTCAGTATTTTGGTGATTTTACTTTTCTCTTATTTTAACTTCAGTGAGAAAACTAAGCCTATCTGTTTGCAAGAATGCAGTGATAATTAAACTAAGAATGGCTGTTCACAATTCAATAAAAATTTTCTTTGCATTCACCCGAGGGAATATAGAATCATTCTTCCGATTTCACTACTAAAATTAATTTAATATCGTAATACTCCAGAGAAAAAAGCATTTCTATCAGAGACGAAATCTGCTACAGTTTCAATACAATTCTCGTCTTAAATAACAATGCACTTGTCAAAACATCGAGACAAAACTAACTTATTAAAGTTTACGGAATGATCAAACAAAAATTTGTATGAAAACATTTAAATTCCGAACTATGAAACTGAAAAACTGTGTTGACTCATAACCTATAATAAACAGCGCTGATCAGATCACCTTTCCTGAACACCTGAGCCCTATTTACAGGTAAACAATTTGGTTTAACTACCCCCATTCTTAAAGGCTAAGTTCGCCATTAATCATTAACCGTCAATGACAACCAAGGATGGTTTTCTGGTTAAGCAATAAATGATGGATGACCCAAAAAAAAGTAATTTTCTGACACTATAGAACCTTGAATCACATAATTAACATACATGTACAAATATTAAAGGGTTATGACTGCATTGGTGCAAACACTATTTACAATCGTCAGACATACATAAACTTTACACACACAAAAATATTACAATAAAACATTGCTCAGTGTATAATTCATTTGCATGTGCTGTCATTCATGGGAGGAATGTTAAAGTGGCCATTCTATTCTCAAGGATGCAAGAAAAGCCTAACTTTGGACCAAACATTTACAGCGTGTCATTTTCTAGCTAAATATTTCTATTTCTATTAAGTTAATATATAGATACCATTCCCATTATTTTCACAGCACGACTTTAAATGATAATTGGGACATTTTGTGGACTCACATGTAAGAAAAATACTGTTTATTGTTATTTGGCCTTACATGTGTTTATACATTAATGACAGATTTTGTTATAATACACAACATGGTTTCATGTAGACGTAAGCTCTTTAAATAAGTCAGAGCTTATAAAGTTAAATATCTTTTTACCTAAGTAAGGTAAAATTTTGTCTAAGAAAACAAAAGAGAAAAGACATTTTTCTCCCTAACAGAATAATTTACACTACAGATTTATTCCAATTTGCAGCAGCATCAGAACTCAGAGGAATTGGGGGCAACGTTTTTGTCACAAAGGAAATTGGGGGAAAACATTTTTGTCAAAGAGGAATGGGGGACAACGATTTTGTCACAAAGGAAATTGGGGGAAAGCATTTTTGTCAAAGAGGAATGGGGGACAACGTTTTTGTCACAAAGGAAATTGGGGGAAAGCATTTTTGTGAAAGAGGAATGGGGGATAACGTTTTTGTAAGAGTTATTCATTATTATGCAATTGGACATTGTAAAGTCTTATTAATTAGTGTTTATAGTAATATTCATGTCAGTTGCATGCCCACCGGGTTTCTGAACACTCATCATTATGTCTCCTTCATGTTATTGGCAACCAAATTACAATTGTTCCACATATATTATTTTACTTTAATATTAAGCATCTGGCCCATAAATGTACATTTCATTTAAATACATGTCCTTAATTATTCAAATAAATGTACATTCTAATGCGGTATGGTTTTTACTCATTGTTGAAGGCTTTAAGGTTGATTTAACTTCTTTGACATTTTAACTCGTGGAGTCTCAGTTGTCTCACTTTGCAAAACCTCATCTTCTTTTTGGAGGGGGAGGGGGGGTGCTATACGGTGCACAACAAAATATATACACATTTGTTAAATTAATTAACCATCGTTTTTGGCCATCAGTGAGTGAACCTTCACACATGTTGAAATCTTTCAACAAATCCTTTATTGATAACCTAAGCCATTTTAGACATGCATGATATGTAGATCAGGATTTTAAAAAGCAGCAAAGCCAACATTTAAAGTGACAATTGGTAAAATTCTATGCATTAATCATATTTTGAAGCTCTTGATGTCATTATAAGGGTCTCACAGGGCCCGTACTACTGGTGCCCCTAAAATTAAAACTCAGAGAACAGGGAATAGTACTAAGAATACAAGGAAATGTTGGGTTTATTTTAATAATACAGTAAATTAACAACATTAAAAATTTTAAAATAGAGGAAAGCAATTCTAGCTCAATAATCAAATGTACTGTCTATACAATTATTGACAATATATTATAGATTATTGTCAAGCTGCATAATTTAAAGATCTCATGTCTTATAACTACATGTAAAACAGATGTGAATATTATATATATAAGAGAGTACATGCTGTTGTAAATATATCTATTGTACATGTACAATATACATGTATGGAAACAATAAGATTTGGCCATAAATATTGACTTTGATCATAATGGTCAGATGTACAAAATATGTATTGTGTGTGAAGATCCAGAATCTACATTGAGGGGGAGGACAAGGGTTAGAGAGATAGGGAGAAAGGGGTAGGAGAAAGGAGAGGAAGGCTGGGAGAAAGGAGAAAAAGTTGGAGAAAAAAAATAAAATATGAAAAATAAAATATCTCTCTTTTTTCCAGTAAATTGAAAAATATAAAATAAGGAGAAGAGGGTTAGGAGAAAGGAGAAGAGGGGTAGGAGAAAGGAGAAGAGGGGTGGGAGAAGGGAGAAGGGTACCCCCCTGTCCTCCCCCTCTACATTGTACATTTTACATTAGTGTATTTAGCATGAGTGCTGTCTGAATAAAATTTAGACTTAAAGTCACGGGTTGACAGATCAGACTGACTGACTGCTGCTGATCCATCACACAGCCATCAAACCTCAGAGCTTGTATAAGCCCAGTACCATGTACATGTATATGAACTGAACATAAGAATGCTTCTATCCATGAGATGTCAAAAATAATGTCAAAGGAAAGGTATTCAAAAAAAATACAAAAATTAAGGAACAAAGGGCAAGGCATACAGTCAGGGGTACTACTTGTACAAGTGTATTTTATTTACTTAAAGAAGTGAAAAAAAATATACACATATAAGTAAATAAATAATGTTTGAATAATCTCCCCTTAATTTTCTAAAAAACTTTACTTGCATAAGTAAATTTTTCTTACAATCCAACAAAAATCCTCAAGTTTCAAGATGTAAAATCATGCCTTTCAAATTTTTTCCCAGGTTTGCTCAAATTTTTTCATTAAAGTTCAATGTTTCATCTCATTAATTCATCAAAGAAACTGATTGAGCAAAGATCTTGTATATTTGTGCAAGGCCTTCAAAAATTGCTCCTTTGGGGCTTGTAAATGAGCAGTGTTAAGAAGATAACAAACAAATGGGACTTTCATTGTCCATGAAATTACACTTAAATGATTAGTAAAGACATCTGTAAAGGGTACACAATTTAAAATTCTATTAGAGCAAAGAAATCTTAAGAATTCAAGAAAAGAAGAAAGGATGATTTTTTTTACTTGTACAAGTAAAAAATTCTGAATGCTTAAGGGACATAACTAAGTCATTTTTTTTTTTACCTATACAAGTAAATAAAATTCACTTGTTTAAGTATCCTACAAATTTACTTATATGTGTATATTTTTTTTTACTTCTTCAAGTAAATAAAATACACTTGTACAAGTAGTACCCCTGACTGGCATACATACATGTATACTATGCCAGCACATTGTTTGAATAATCTTCTGATGTGGGCCAACTAAACTAAATTCTTAACTGAGTATCAAAATCGCGTTGAGGGCCTGAGAATTCTTACACCCTGTCCTATAACTACATATAATCTGTCATAGTCTTTATCATATTTTGTTGAGACTAAATATTTCCTTCATCAGTGTATAAGATAATTATTTGTTTTAGGATAATGTATTGAACCAACAGTATATGATCCTATCATTTGTTTTAGGATAATGTATTGAACCAACAGTATTATGATCCTATCAGTGGTGTCAGCAAAGGTCAAACCTTGTTTTTACTGACATACATGTACCATACACATTTGTACGTCTTTATCAATACAAATGTGTCAGCAGGGTTGCAAAATATGATAATTCTTATTTTTAGTTTCAAAGTTTATACCTTTATAAAATAAACAGAAAATGATGAAATAAACAATCTATCAAGATGTATTCAAAGCAGACTTGAACAATTTGACATGACAAATGTATAAAGCCTGCTTCTTACATTTCAGGGTTCTAGTGAACCAAAGGTTTAAAACTTGGGACCTTCTTAAGAGATGATCATACACCAGACATGCCAGACATTATTACACGTATCTGAATTAAAATACACATTCCAAATTGCCAGTTTTACATACTTCCATTAAACATTTCAATGAATCAGCGTCATACAAGAAATTCATAGGCGGATCCAGAGTGGCCTGGGGGGCTGGGCCCCCCCTATCGTAAGGAAAATTTGGTTGATTATATAGGGAATCACTGAAGCATGACTGGACCGGGCCCCCCTTAGGTCAGTCAGAGGGCCCCCCCCCCCCCCTTAGGAAAAGTTTTGGCTCCGCCAGTGAAGTTAATCTTGAGAATTTCATTTCTCGTACCGTTGTTTGATTCTTATTACGTATAATCAACAGGAAAATAATTCTTGGTATTTTTCACATGTGTAATGATTTTGTGAAGAGTTGCAAAGTGTTGTTGTATTGAATTCATCAGTCAAGTGGTATTTTCCGTTTCTATTGTGAAGCAACTGTAACTTTACATAAATAACAATCAGGGTTTTCCCTCTCATCACCACGGACACATGATTTACTATAGCAGTCATCACACAATTTTCCAATTCACTCTTGAAAGTCAAATTAAAATTAACTACAAGATTCCTCTTTATAAATCAAAAGTCAGCCATGTTATGTTTACGGCTATATATCAAAGCATTACATGTATACAAATTAAGACAGAAGTATGTACTTTTATATCATTTTAAATAATAATGGTTCCGCAGACTACATAAAAACAAATTACTGTGATGTGGTTAATTAATCTGATTTCGTTTTACATTAAAGATAGACAGACCTTTTGATTAAAAATACATTTTTTTTTAATTTTTAAAACAAAGACGTGGATACACGAGAAAAGTATGTACATTTGTAAGTACAAAACCCCCATCCCTGTTATAAATGTCAATCTTAAAGCATGTACACGTACATGTAAGTACAAAACCCCCAACCCCTGTTATAATGTCAATCTTCCTTAGCATGATGTCAGACATGTTACTCAATTGGAGGACAAAAAATATTGGAAATAATGTGTTTTATGATTTTATATTCTTAGAAGACTGAATTTTATTTTAAAATTTTTAAATCAATATAAAATAGTAGTCAATGCTCATATTAAATTGACAAAAGAGAGTTGGAGTAGAAATATATGAAGATTCTGTTAAAATTTGAATTTTAGTTTTAAATTTTTCATTAGGTGTAAACAATGATCAAAACTTCTTTTTGTAAAAAATAAGCATACATGTATTAAAGATATCATTCTTCAGAGGAACAGGTATTTTTGTTATGGTTACTTGTACATGTGTACATGTAGACCTACATGTATGTACATGTATCAGGTTGTGTACGTGTAGACCTACATGTATGTACATGTATCAGGTTGTGTACGTGTAGACCTACATGTATGTACATGTATCAGGTTGTGTACGTGTAGACCTACATATATGTACATGTATCAGGTTGTGTACGTGTAGACCTACATATATGTACATGTATCAGGTTATTATGGATGTTTTACTTTTTAATACTATGTTTTATCATGGTAACTGAACAATAAAAGAAATCTGTAAAAAAAAATTGAGTGGGTCTGACATACATGTACAGGGATGTCAATAAGATTTGAAGTAGCAGGCTAAATCATAAAAGTAGGAGGCAACAATGTCGGACGGCGTAGCCGTTCGGCGCGACGAGCTTGCTCGTTGCCCTTCACGGCGAGGGGTCTGGGGGCCGCTCAAGGCCCCCAGAAATTTTTTTTAAAATGGTGCAAAATCCTGCACTCTGGGGTGCTCCTGAACTCTAATTTTGTTCTTTGCAAACACCATTTTTATAATGATGATAAGGTAAATGAGCAGCAAGATGGTCATATTTTCTATAAAGTTGATCACATAAATATCATCAAGACTTTCAGCTAACAAGTTACTGAAGTTGTTTGCAGATCTTTGAGGAAAATGATGAAGGCGTTACTCTTTAAGACATGGTGATATTCAGGAAATTTGATTTTATTATTTGAAAATATTTTTAATACAACTGTAGACATGGTAGACATGCAATTATTCAAATAGTTCTAACCCATAGAAAACATTTTTCAGTATTAATAATTTCAAAAACTAATCACAATAAATCAAATGATTAATTCATTGGACTGTTTCAGGCAAAAAAAAAAAGCGATTTGGTTAAATCACAATAATCTAGAATTCAAAATTGATACTATAAGTCAGAAGAGCATTAGTTAAGAAGCAAACAAAAGGAAAGAAAGAAATCTAAGATCTGCTTAAATTTTGGTGTTTAAATGACTTTTTATGAGTTATTAATTGGAGTCTCATATTTAAGAAAGGAAAAATGGGGTCATCATGGTCATGGGTCAACATATTTTACCCTGCACTATCATAGGGGAAAACAACGAAGATCAAACATCTGACAGAAATTCCAGAACCTGGTCTAAGTACATCCTTGAATGAAAATGCAAGGCTTACACTTCTTTATAGTCATAGGGAGACATGACTTCTCTTTCTGGAACTGATAGGGAGGAGTGGTGAGATTTGAAAGAGAAGTTCTCCTTCGAACATTGTGCTGCAATGTTTGTTCTTTGCTACCAATATGTATAGTACAAAGGGTCATATGTGAATAATGTTCTTTTTATATTGTTCAATTTATATCTGAGTAAACAATTAAAGTAACAGTCCAAATTCAAAGTTATTTAAGTTAAGGTTCTAGTTAGAAACTACTAACAAGATATAGCACTAAAAAGATTTTTTTAATGACACTGAGAAAGGGAAAGAAATTATAATATAAAAATTACAATTCAATAAGAAAAAAACTCTTGTTTATCATGTTTATGAAGTTCAGTGCTTTTGAAAAATCTAACATAAAAGTCTGTAAAATTGTGTCGAATGCGTACTTTTTCCATTTGGGATAAAATTTCTTCTTTCAGCCAAGGATTTGTATAGTAGTAGTCTAACTATACAAATCCTTGTTTCAGCTGTTCCATTCGAGGGTCGTAGATATGGGCCGTAGTTATTATTGTAAAAGTACGGATTCCGGTCATAGCTGGTCCGTTTCCGATCTCTAGTTTACACATTAATGGCGGACGAAGTCCCGGGAAAATTTACAAAAATAAACGATGTTTGACAAGCTTTTTGGAACGGAATAGGACGTTTTTAATGCAATGAATGATTACACATTAACCGGAGACCATTTTCATCACGTTCAAATGAAGTAACAAACTTATTTTGCCGCCGAAACTTAGATCGATGTACGCTTCTCTTGTCAACAAGTACTGCTGAATCTTGCGGAAGTGATAAAAAGTTGTCTTTTTATTAAATAATCTGCCTCACACTGTAAAGTCAATGCTTAAATCTTTGTTCTTTAGAAAATGATTTGTTTATGTCTTTATTTCTATCATGATCAATTCATGATCGTTTCATCGAAAATTGAAAATTTTTTGAAAATATTATTTTTGTCAATTTTGAAGTAGCCGGCGCCAAAGCAGAAATACCCGGCGCATTTCGCCGGTTGCCGGCTTCTAATGACATCCCTGATGTAAGGGTCTTTGCATGATGCAAGATTGGCTGTTTTTTGTAAGATCGACATGCTGGAGTCAAATTATTTTGCTTTAGAACAAAAACTAAACAAGACATGAGAAATTACAAGATTATTATAACAATAAGCAGGATACACCATTCTGACAAAACAATAAGTGGGATGACATACATGTAGGTATAAGCAATCAGGAAACCTCCCATCCTCACCCCAAATCAGTGACCCCCTCTAGTGGGTGAACATTTATACAATTTAAGGGGAATAAATAAAATACATATACTAATATTTTTGTTCCACCAATGAAGGCGTGTCTCACAAGGGTCCTTTCAATGCTATTTATAGTATAATTACATGTAGTTTTTTAGTACATGTATGTACAATGTACCAGAATGATGACAATGAAAAATTGAGTTTTGAAATCTAAACAAAATTCTTAATTAATGGGAATGGGTTTTCATTTGATTAGACCCTAATGCAATGACAATATAAGACGTAAACCTGATGAAATATACATGCATATTGCACTTTAGATTCATAAACAACATAACAATGAAATTCATAATAAAAACTTGCTCCTTATCTTATTTTTCTAGGTTTCACATAATTCTATAGGGAACAGTCTTCTGAAAATTCTAATTCTATGTAGATGTATGCAACTCTAACATATCTACTCAGGTAAGTTCTTCACAAGTCAATTAGCTTTCAGTTAACAAAACTGTGACGAAACAGCAACATTGTTTCTAAATCTCAGATATTTATTTCACTGGTATCTTACACTGTAGCATACATTTGTACTTCTGTTATGTGAGGATTTATCTGAATAAACTAAATGTAAACAAAGACAAAAGACACTCATTTTATCTTTTCCTTTAATACACAAATAAAAGTGTGTACATATTTCATTTTCTTACAAAGGTGCTGTGTATAATATGAATGTGGAATGTCTGTATACTATTTTTGAAATTTCATTGATTTGAAAATCTTCTGTTTAATGTTTGTATATTCAAACTTTTCAAGTAGTTGTTTGGAGTTTGGAAATACACTTGTTAATTACCAATTAACTACAATCAACAATTAAAATAACAAGTTTAATTCAATTATCCCAATTCATAATCAAGTTATTCAAAGCTAATTAACACCTTGATTGACCACTCAATTTTAGTATGTGCTACCTGGGGCAATATTACACAGGTAGAATCTACACAGGTTGCAAATAAAGATATAAATACTAATTAAGATTTGTGCAAGGTGCCCCCTGTCAATCAATTGTCAATTTCAAAATGTACATTTCGATACATTGTAATTATTTTAATTACATTGTTATTAATGAGTTAGGAAATTGTACACATACCAAAGCAAAGAAGCAAAGTAATCAATCATTTCAGTAGCAAATTTCCTAACAATGAAAATACAGGTTTTGAAGAAAATGTGAATAATGGGATTTGGATGAAGACCATCAGATCATGCTTGAATGATCAATGAAAAAAAAAAAATCTCACCTCAAGATCTTCGAAGCTTTTAAAACTAAGAATAGCAAACCCATCGATTACATCCTCTTCTGATAAATTAACAATGTTTTTCTTCTTCCTGGGTTTAGATCGGGGTTTGTCTTTGACTGATGGGGGGTCATCATCCCCACTCCCGTAATCAGGAACTTGGTTTACTTGTGCACGTTCGCGGCGTTTAGTAAACCGTTGCTTTTTACTTGTCTCGTTTTCCATTGAAATATTATTCCAAACTAAACATTTAAAACCAATTTTAGAATTAATTCACATCCTTGATGTATTAAGGTATCGATTTTGCTTATTGAATGATTAATCCATTGTGAATGTAATGTAAAATCCAAAGAAATATCGGGGATGAAATCCACTGTGTTTGAAATGGCGGAGGATACAATATGGCCGAACTACTCAATTGATTATGGCATATGTTCTTCCGCCGTCAACAAATCTAGTTACAGTGTAAGAATTGGAAAAGTTTTTTGAAATGGATTGTTGTGAATTGCAAATATGTAATCTTAAGTGAAATATTTAAATATTTTCATATAATGATTCATATCTGTGTAAATTAAACAAAGAAATTCATTTTTAAATACACACAAATTATTTTATTTTCTAACAGTTTACTGACCATAAAAACTATGTACCGTAATTGCCTCGGGCAAACTTGGTATTTTCACGCCAAGTGCGGTTATTTTTGTGTACCGAAATTATTAAAAATTAATACTGGTGATTATTTTCGTTAAATATATTTTCGTTAAAAATAAAACCAATTTGAGTAATTTTATAGCAAAAAGGAGAATGACAAATAAATAAAGTTTTACAGAAAAATTATTTAACTTTTATTATAAAAGAATGTTTTAATGCAATCGAAAAGAGGAAAACACATTTGAGACTTTTACATAATAAATTTGATTCAAGCAATATACATATTTTTTTTTAAATCGGGAGAAATTATGAGACTCAGAATGCAATATTTGAAATATCGGGGAGCGTTCTAAAAGAATGTGTTACTCAATCGTGCACTGAAAAAATAGATATATTTTTGTTGGCGCTCAAAGGGAAGGGTTACACCTTCTGTTCCGACACTCGTCCGTTTCCTAACGGCAGGGTTCTGACAGGGGTGGATACAGGCGGAGCGTGGCGGGAGTGCGTCCCCCTAAAATTTGCTTAGCCTTGAGAATATTTTGATAAATTTGCCTTCAAAAGCATTTAAAGCAAAATGGACATGAGGTTTATATGTTCATAGTATCAAGATCTATCTGCCCTGAATTTTGAGACGAATTGAGCCGGCAACCCTGCCCGACGTTCGTTGGCAGGCGGGGTCAATGGACACATTTCTTTTTAACACGATACCCTTATAATGGTTGTGACCAAGTTTGATTAAATATGTCTGTGAAGTTTCAGAGGAGAAGATTTAAAAAAAAAATTGTTATAAAATTACTATAAAGGACAATAACTCTTTAAGGGGTAAATTGACCATTTTGGTTTTCTTGATTGCAGTTTACAGTTTAGCTCTATATAAATTAATATCCAAGATAATAACCAAAAACCGCAAAATTTCCTTAAAATTACAAGATTCAGGGGCAGCAACCCAACAACGGGTTGTCCCGCGATTTGTCTGAAAAAATTTCAGGGCAGATAGATTTTGACCTAATAACCCCCCCCCCCCCCCTAACCCCACCCCTATGTTCTATTTTTCGACATGGCGCAAATCTTGGTTAATTTTCCCCTTAGTTGGCTGGGTCTTCGGCCACTTTTTTTAACTAGATACCCCATAATGATTGTGGCCAAGTTTTATTAAATTTGACCCAGTAGTTTCAAAGGAGAATATTTTTGTAAAAGTTAACTGGCGTCTGTCAACTGGCGTCGACAGACGCCAAGTCATAACAATAACTTACTTTGCACATTGGGTCAGGTGGGCTGAAAAGGGATCGTCTTATAATTTGGATAAATTGGTAGTGTGTCTTGCCTTAACTCCAATATGCCCTAATTAGATTTGATCATACTGGTATTTATTATTATTTTCTAGGTTTTAGTTGCACTTTACCAAAGCATATATTCCAAATTAATATACAGTTCTGAAGGTCATGTTGCTACCAGGTTGATAGATCGAAATTTGATTGTAAAATCTAGCCATTATTCTCGATACCTTATGTTTCACCAACTTATTCAATTTTCTCTATTCTTCTTTTTTTTGTCGCACCATTATTCTACACTCTTCATTTTTGACAGCTTAATTTTTCTCTAAGTTTTATATTTTGTATCCTATTTTTCTATAGTTTTGGCGCTTTATTCACTACTAGTATTTTGTAAACCCCATCCTGGCCATCAATGTTCATGTATAAAATCATTTTTTAATCTGACCTGCAGTTTTAGAGGCAAACATCAGTGAATAACTATAGATATCATAAAGACAATAACTGCTAATAACTGCTATAATGTTTTACTGTTATACAACTGTCTCAGGTTAGGGGGAGGGTTGGGATCCCGCTAACATGTTTAACCCCGCCACATTCTGTATGTATGTGCCTGTCCCAAGTCAGGAGCCTGTAAATTCAGTGGTTGTCGATTGTTTATGTGTTACATATTTGTTGTTCGTTCAAGTTTTGTACATACAAAAGGTCGTTAGTTTTCTCATTGTCATTTCGGTTCGTTTAATAGCCTTTTTGTGTGGCCGTCCGGTGACCTATAGTTGTAAATTTCTGTCATTTTGGTCTCTTGTGGAGAGTTATCTCATTGGCAATCATACCACATCTTCCCTTTTTTCATAAGTAGTCAATTGTTATAGTTTTTATAATATTTTATATTTTTACTTCATAATCATTTTAATCTTTAGAAGGCAATAACTCATATACGGAGACGATTTGTGGTTTCAGTTATCTTTGGTTACAGTTGTACATTTGTCCTGTACCGTTTCTGTCAATCTTTTTTTAAGTTAATTTGCAAAAATATGCAAAAATTCTAAAATTGTTGAAACTATAATTCTATTAAATGAGTCGTCTGATAGTTTTTCGTATAGGAAAATCCGAATGGTAATTTTAGGAAGATTTTGACATTCTGAACATTTCTGGATTTGCTCTATCCATTTTTTCAAGCAAACCAATATTTTATACGTCATGTTCAATGTTTAGCTATGGCGGTCATTTTGGTTATGGACCAAAACAAATTTGATAAACTATAAGCTTGACTCCCGAAAAATCAAACATGTACTGCTTTAGTTACTGTAATATAAAGTCAAAGACATGTGGTCTGATTGCCAATGAGACAACTATGCACCAGACCACCAAAAATATTTATATAGAGCACGACACTAGAAAGACCTTCAATAATGAACAAAAACATTACTATTTCTCGTTAGAATTGTTTAACATTGTCATTTCGAGGCCTTATATAGCTGACTATGCGGTATGGGTTTTGCTCATTGTTGAAGGCTGTACAGTGACCTATAGTTGTTAATTTCTGTGTCATTTTTGTCTCTTGCGGAGAGTTGTCTCATTGGCAATCCACATCTTCTTTTTTAAATACAGTTTAATAACATATAAACTATTTAAGCATTCTTTGATATGTAAATAATTGTTTATTATTTTATATGAAAATAAGGAGATGTGGTATGATTGCCAATGATATAACCAAAGTTAAATAAAGAGGGTCTAAACAATTACAGACGACATCTTCATGACCTTTAGCAATAAGAGAAACCTATACCACACGGTCAGCTACAAAAGGACCCGAAATATTTCTTTTAGAAAACTAAGTTAACGACATAGTATAAGACAAAAAACAAAAATGAACAAAAACGAACAAAACATATGATATGCATGAACGAACGACAACCACTGAACTACAGGTTCCTGACATGGGACAAGGATATGTCCAATGGTTGTATTTAGTTTAAAAATATTTATTTATAGTGTATTGGATTTGGTTTTGCAGCTTATATTTATCCCTTTCCTATTTGCAGGTGCGAATGCTGCCTTGTAGCGGCATTAGTCTGCCCTTTTTCGAAATTTACAAGGGTGTCTTTCACGTGCAAGATATGTCTCTCTCTTAACACGGGTCATCTATTTATCGTTCTCTTCCGACGAACTATCATCGTTTCCTCAAGACCATACTCGCATATGGTGTCAAGGGAGAGCCAAAAATGGTTGTATTTGTGTTTTCTTATATTTATTATTCCTTTCATTTAAAACTCAGTGTTTTTCCTGTCCGAATTGTATTCTATATTCTGATCCTTTTATGAGAATAACAGAAAAGAGGGGTGAAAGATATAAAAGGAACAGTCAAACTGAAAAATCGAAAATAAACTGACAACGCCATGGTTAAAGATGATAAAGACGAACAGACAAATGATAATACACAAGAAACAACACAGAAAACTAAATACTGTGGGGTGATCTCAGGTGCTCCGGAAGGGTAAGCAGATCTGGCTCAACATGTACCACCCGTCGTGTTGCTCATGTTATAACAAACCCGGTAAATAGTCTAATGAGGTGGGTCACATTCGTGAAAAGGGAAGGGTATTGTAGTTACGACATAAGAAACATATCTGATATCATCTGTGAAACAGTTATTTCATAACGGTCAACCAACCAGCTCGCGATGACGTCATTTACGAAGGGATGATTTTAACTTCATCATTTCGAACTCTTGGTTTAATAGCTTCCTTGTGAGCAGCAACCCTCTATCAAGGAAATCATTATAGTAAATACAAGCGCGGGAATATCGTACCAATTAGGAGATATGGACTCCGTATGCAGGCGCTGCTGGAATGTTGCTACATAGAAATGGCAAGTTCACAATTCGAAAACTGAAATCATTTCGTTTGTCGTAAAGTTTAGTTTTCAACCAACTCTCATTGTCAATTGCTAGATGTAAGTCAAGATATGAGGCGGACTTAATTGTATCTGTTATATTCTTTATCTCTAGTTCGATTGGATAGATGCGTTCAATATACATGTGTAGTCACCAAATATTGAATTATTGTTAGAGCGAACATCATCTATATAGCAGAAAATAAAGTTAAAGGATATTGCTAACTTCTTATTTTCCATCCTTAGAAGTTCCAGCATGTATGAAGTTACAATAATAAAGAAACAAGTCGACAAGAAGAGGGACACAATCAGTTCTCATTTGAATGCCGACAGTCTGTTAAAAAACACGTCCTCCAAACGAAACAAATATGTTGTCAATCAAGAAATCAAGCATCTTGATAATGTCAGTTTCAGAGAATGTTTTGTTTGAATCAGTGTGATCCTTTACAAAGTAGTATTTATCCCTCCTAAATACAAGACACTTGTATCTACATTGGCCTTTTTTTTCTTTAAGAAACAAAGCAATACCAACTCTTTCTATTTGTCTGTTAGTTTGGAATTGGAAAGAGTTCAGATCTAGAAAAAAACTCACGAAAGGTTCATATAGATATAGGAAGATGTGGTGTGAGTGCCTATGAGACAATTCTCAATCCAAATAACAATTTTGTTGAAAAGTAAACAATTGTAGGTCAATGTACAGCCTTCAACACGGAGCCTTGGCTCACAACGAACAACAAGCTATAAAGGGCCCCAAATTACTAGTGTAAAACCATTCAAACGGGAAAACCAACGGTATAATCTATCGATACAAAAAAACAAGAAACGAGAAACACGTATAAATTACATAAACAAACGACAACTACTGTACATCAGATTCCTGACTTAGGACAGGTACAAACATTTGCAGCGAGATTAAACGTTTTAATGGATCCAAACCTTTTCCCTTTTTCTGAAGCAATGTCCAAAGTCTGGAACCCCATTTATGGTTATGTTGTTTATGCCATTAGATTTCTAATGAACCATTGTTGTTATTTATCTATAGTATCTTTTATGCTATCAATAATTGCAGAAACGTTGCACACGGCGTTTTTACAACACGACGTTGGTTATTTGGAATTTGCTCATTTGAGTTTTTGTAATATGATCCTGTGAGTATTTTAAATTTGTCTTTGTAACTATGTTGCATTTGCTCATTTAAGTATTCTGAATATACTCATGTGAGTATTTGGATTGTGCCTCTGAGTAGTTGGAATCTGCCCCAGTGACTATTTAGAATTTGTCTCTGTGACTATTTGATCAAATAAAGGCAACAGTAGTATACCGCTGTTCAAAACACGTAATTCTATGGACAAAAAACAAAATTCGGGTAACAAACTAAAACTGAGGAAAACGCATTAAGTTTAAGAGGAGAACAACGACACAACATTAAAATGTAACACACACAGGAACGGACTAAGCATTAGACAAAATCCTCCCTAAGTGGTTTCTAGTTTGAAATATGCTCTTGTGAGAACTTGGGAGGTGCTCCTGTGAGTATTTGGAAAGTTTTCCTAGGAGTATTTATTTTTCCATGTGAGTATTAGGAATGTACCCCTGTGCGTATTTGTAATATGGCTCTGTGAGTATTTATCATGTGCTTTTGTGAGCATTTAGAAAGTGCTAATGTGAGTATTGTGCTCTTGGGAGTATTTAGAATGTGATTATGTGAGTATTCAGAATGTGCTCCTGTTAGCAATAAGAATGTGCTTCTGTGAGTATATGGAATACGCTCATGTGAGTATTTGAAATGTGCTCCTGTGAGTATTTGGAATGTGGTCCTGTGAGTATTTATAATGTGCTCCTGTGAGGAATTTATAATGTGAGTATTTGGAATGTGCTCATGTGAATATTTGGAATTTGCCACTATGAGTATTTGAAATGTTCTCCTGTGAGTTTTTGGAATGTTCTCCTATGCGTATTTGGAATGTTCTCCTGTGAGTATTTGGAATGTTCTCCTGTGAGTATTTGGAATGTTCTCCTGTGAGTATTTGGAATGTTCTCCTGTGAGTATTATGAATGTACCCCTGTGAGTATTTGTATTATGGCTCTGTGAGTATTTAGAATGTGCTCATGTGAGTATTTATAATGTGCTCTTGTGAGTATTTAGAATGTGCTTCTGTGAGTATATGGAATGTGCTCCAATAGTTTTTGAAAAAAAATGACATTGAATAAGAGATGAATTTTATTTAAAAGGTCCCACTTATCAAGATTTTTTATCTTACTGTATCAAACCATATTATTAGAGAACACATTCTATGAGTTAAGATATACAATTAATGAGTTCTAACAATCTTAGACTTGAGAATTATGTAATTTCGGTAAATTTATATTTCGTGCAAAAACATTAAGTAAAATCTAACAAGTTGTAAATTTATTTTACACTACCTTCTGTTACCTACGTATACTTTAAGTAGTTTATATATTATATGCATATAGTTGTTGGTAAAAAAAAGATTGTTATGCCTCAACTTCAAATTGTGTGAATATCACAGAGCACATTCCTCCTTCGAAAATATATTCCCACTAACATGAATGTTTCCTTTGTGGTAATCGTTTTACTGACAATACAATACTTTAGAAGATGCATTTACATTACATGTTAATTAAAACAATACATGTAAGTCATATTGTTACATAAATTTTCTCTTTTGCTGAACATCTTACCAATCTATATCTTGGCATTTCTTTCGTGACGTCATAATCAAACTCTATTATAACTTATATTTTCTGAACGCATTAACGCTTGATTGTTATCTGATTAAATTTACCAAGCAAGAATCAAAAGTTATATCTGCGCCTTTATATGACGCCACAATTACAATATACAGCAGCCTAGCACAAAACACAATACCGGCATAAGATGCAATTCACCGTTTCAGAATCTAATGCATCCTGGATAATATTTTCAAAAGTGCACACCAAATCGTCCTCATTGGTTAAAAATGTCATAAAAATGGAAATTTAACCAATGACGTGACGTTATTTTTATTTTGGGGTACGAACAATGAAATTACCCATGATTCTTTAGATTCTGAACCGGTCAATTAAGTGATAAGAATTTCATCCCGATTGCACGTCCAACCACGAAGAGAAGTGTTTACCGCTGTCTATCCTATCTGGTGACACCCCTCCTCCAACCTCCCGACCGATCAATTCGTTGGAAAACAAATGTAATCTTTAGATTCCTCTCTTAGTGAGTTTCCTATTAAGAATCAAACTTATATATTCACCCTTCAATACTATTTTTATATGTGTTTTTAACATGAGCACATCATTGGTATTTTAATAAAGATGAAAATAACAATAAAACACAATAAAAAACATCATGTAATTGAGGTTAAAAAAAAACCATCAAATCAAATGCATATTAAAATATATTTATGGATTCACAATTATCGATCGATTTGTAGCAAAGAAGCTTTTTAACAAATAAGTGAACGAAATCTGGAAACATAGATTGCTTAATCTCAACATGTGTTTTGATTCCCCATGAAATCTCTGTCAGAACATCTTGTTTATCAGAAATAAAAGATTGATGTTAACTTTCATAGGTTGAGATTTTATCGTATATAATAATGTAATATGTCGTCAATAAAAAGATGAAGTATTTTAAAGGGATCAAGTTTTAAACTCTTTTGTATTATGTTTTTTTTTTCTATTTCATTGTACATTATTAATTTTTTATGCTAAAAGACGCATTTATCCCAGTTTTTTTGCGCCATACACTTAAAGGAACCTGAAGCTCAGACACAAGCACGCATACTTTTTTCTTGAAATATGCTTGCTTCTTATTCGGCTGTTTACTAAAAAATCTATCAGGACAATATCTATCAAAATTTTGATATAGATCCAGAAATTTATATCATTTCTTCCAACACCAACATCAATAGGAACGAACGTAAGAATAAACGCAATTAAAACTTGTCCGCTGCTGGTAGAAAGATGCCGATAACATCTTAGTTTTTAAGTTATGTATGCTCTCTCGCATTCATAAAACGTATGATACTGGTCGAAACATTTATCGGACATTATGATCATATTAATACTTGGAGCTTTGTTTACAAAAGTAATAATTTATTTTATTAAAGTGTCACATACTTGTCTTTACAATTTGATTCCTTGCTTCCTGATATAGCAATGTGAGTGTTGAGAATGAATCCTATGACTATTTTAGAATATGACCTGTACAATCTTAAAACTGGTTTCGTTTTTTTATCTGAACATATATAATTACACCGTTCTTGAAAGATTTATTTTGTTAACAATAAATATACATTTGCTTTCCATGCATTTGTTGTCATGCGATCTTAAGGGGGTTCCTAAGACTGGCCACAGACCACAATTAATTCCTCTATCAGTTCTTTACAACTTTTTGCATCTTTAAAAAAATTGCACCATGTACTTTTGTCAAATTTTTTGTGTGTGTAATGTATAGTCCTAGTCCAAATATATATCCAAAATTCAGAAAGATTGAAGCAATCACTTTTACAAATTTAGCCAATACACATCCTTACCCCTATTGACAAGTCAAGAGATGTTCCGAAAACTGTAAATATCACCTTTTTGCACTTGGCCTAATCACTCATTCCATATCAAAATCAGTTAAAATACAACATCCAAACATTTATTTGACCTCTCTTCTTTCATTTCCACCCAAAAAGATTTAAGAAATGAGTGAGGAAAGGAAAGAAAAAAAATTAAGGAAAAATACACTCCAATTAAAAGGAACTATATTCGTGGACAACGAAAAGCGGGGTCATTAATTGTGGTCTTGGGCCGACTACAGGGAGATAACTCTGTACAATCAGTTAAACGTTTTAATTACGTTTAAATATTAAGCTTCTCAATGATCAAAACTAGTTTTAGCCAAACTGCTACTAGTATATAGCCAGTGTAATTTTTCTGATAAATTGGTTGGTTGAAATATTTTTAAATCTTTATATTTTTATCAAAGGGTCAAAGTAAATACATCGTCAAAATTTCATGAAAATTAAACCAGCCAAATTGAATTTTTTGAAGGTGTTTGGTACTACCTTTATGGACAGATTTCCAAAAAAAAAAAAAAGACCACGAACATTGGATTGGAAAGCAATCTGAAAATACCGACCCCCTTTTTTAAGTGCATGAAATTTTGTAAAAACAAATTCATCCCAATGGCAAAATTATATAAAATAATTAAAATATAAACATTTCTGTGAATAGCAGGTCACACTCTATCCGAATGGATTAAGGCAGTGAGGTCGTTAATACAAATCAGAATTAAGAAACTGAATGGGTCCATCAATGCCCATGCTACGTCAATCTTCAAAGATCCAAATGTTGCTAAACACCTATCTGACCCCCATGATGAATATGTTGTTGTCCCCGCAGACAAAGCCCCAAATAACATCGTTTTTATCTGTAAAAGTCATTACATCAATTGCTTGATAAACGAATTAGGTATAGACAATTCACTTGGAAACCCAACATATACCCTCACGACACTTACCAAAGAGGAAATCCTGGATAATCATAGGTCTGTTCTTTGTTCCTTTGGTATTTCAACCAAAGATGAAGAACTGGATCTTCCATCACTGTATTGGATACCTAAACTACATAAGTGTCCTTACAAACAACGATATATTGCTGGGTCTTCCAAGTGCTCCACGAAACCCCTTTCTAAATTATTAACATCCATTTTATCAGCAATCAAAGACGGGCTTCAAAGTTATTGTGAAACTGCCTATTCTAGAGGTGGCGTGAATCAGATGTGGATACTTAAAAATTCCAAAGATCTTTTAGAGTACATACAATCTAACTCTCTTTCATCTTGTAACAGTATTAAAACATTTGACTTTTCTACTCTTTACACAAGTATTCCACATTCCAAACTAAAAGACAAATTAAAAGAGTTGGTATTACTTTGCTTCATAAAAAAGAATGGCCAACGTAGATACAAGTATCTTGTCTTAGGGAGGGATAAATCATACTTTGTAAAGAACCATTCTGATTCAAACAAAAAATTCTCTGAAACCGATATTATCAAGATGCTTGATTTCTTGATTGACAACATATTTGTTACGTTCGGAGGACGTGTTTTTCAACAGACTGTCGGCATCCCAATGGGAACAAACTGTGCCCCTCTACTTGCTGACTTGTTTCTTTATTATTATGAGGCTGACTTCATGCAGGAACTTCTTAGGAAGAAAGATAAGAAGTTAGCAATATCCTTTAACTCTACTTTCCGCTATATAGATGACGTTCTTTCACTAAACAATTCAAAATTTGGTGACTATGTGGATCGCATCTATCCCATCGAATAGGAGATAAAGGATACTACAGATACAGTTAAGTCGGCTTCATATCTTGACTTACATCTAGAAATTGACAATGAGGGTCGGTTGAAGACAAAACTTTACGACAAAAGAGAGAATTTCAGCTTTCCAATTGTGAACTTTCCATTTCTAAGAAGCAACATTCCAGCAGCACCTGCATACGGGGTATATATCTCCCAATTGATACGATATTCCCTTGCTTGCATTTCCTATCATGATTTTCTTGATAGAGGGTTACTGCTCACAAGGAAGCTATTAAACCAAGAGTTCCAAATGGTGAAGTTGAAATCATCCCTTCGTAAATTTTACGGACGCCATCACGAGTTGGTTGACCGTTATGGAATAACCGTTTCACAAATGATATCGGATATGTTCCTTACGTCGTAACTACAATCCCCTTCCCTTTCATGAATTTGACCTACCGAATTAGACTATTTACCGGATTTGTAATCACATAAGCAACACGACGGGTGCCGCATGTGGAGCAGGATCTGCTTACCCTTCCGGAGCAAGAGATCACCCCTAGTTTTTGGAGGGGTTCGTGTTGTTTATTCTTTAGTTTTCTATATTGTGTCATGTGTACTATTGTTTTTCTGTTTGTCTTTTTCATTTTTAGCCATGGCGTTGTCAGTTTGTTTTAGATTTACGAGTTTGACTGTCCCTTTGGTGTCTTTCGTCCCTCTTTCACATCCCTCCATCTACATATATTTAAGAGTAACGTTTGCTTTGTGTTTATCATGTTACTGAAAATACATTATCGTAGAAGATGCATTTGCATTACATGTTAAACTATACATGTATGTCAAAATGTTCCAGATATTTGCTGTTCTGCTTAATAACTTAATAATCTTTATCGTGGCATTTCTTTCCTGACGTCATATTGAAACTGTATTATTACTCAAACTTTCTTAAATATTTTATGCTGGATTTTTATCTGATTTATATCAGAAGAATATTATTTGCTTAAGTTTATGGTAAATTTGTTAAACAAGATTAAAAAAATGACGCCAAAATATATAGCAACCGAACAAAAAACAGCATAATTCACACAAAGAAATACCATTAGAAACAATTACATGATGATAATTTAACCCCACTGCACATACAACCGAAATAAGAATTGTTTACCTTTGTTTGTCCTACCGTATGAAATATCTCCCAAACTCCCCGACCGATCAAGTCTTTTACAAATGAACTATAACCATCGGATTCCACCATAAGTAGTTTCCAATTAAGAATCAAACTTATCTGCGCAATATGAGAACAGTTCTTCATAGATATTGTTAACATTAGGACTGGTGGGTATTCTTTTAAAGATGAAAAATTATAATAAAAACAGCATGTCATTGAGTTAAAAACCAACATCGTCAAACTCATATTTTATGCATAATATTTATGGTTTTAAAATTTTTGATGATCGATTTGTAGTATTGACCCTCTGCACCAGGCACGAGGATGACATACCAGTTATGTGCAACTTCCTACCATATCTCCATATCATTAATGTCCCGATACACATTTTAATATGCACCCACCATGCCATATAGCACCGTTCATTGGTGCCTGTTGCAGTTCAGCTAGATATATTTATCCTACTCGCAGTATTCTTTTTTGTTACTTTCTAGAGGTGTGCCTGAGACAAAGATTTAATATATATACTAATATGTGAAAACTGTGGTTTCTTATTTGTGTTTGTGACTATGTATACTGTATTGTTAATAATGTTTGTAAAAGAATAATATTACAATGATATTATATTATGCTCCTTGTGAGCCCATTTTATGGAAATAAAGCATCTTCTTCTTCTGCAGTAAAGAAGCTTAAACAAATAAGTGAACGAAATCTGGAAACATAGATTACTAAATCTCAACATGTGTTTTGATTCATCATGAAATCGCTGTCAAAACATCTTAGTTATCAGAACTAAAAGATTGATGTTAATTTTCATAGTTGAGATTTCATCGTATATAATAATGTTATATGTCTTTAATAAAAAGATGAAGTATTTTAAAGTGGTCATGTTTCTAACTCTTTTGTCTTATGGGTATATTATTCATTTTGCGTCATTCATTGTACATATATGCTTATAGACAAATTTGCCTGCCCGTGCTCTCGTTATAAAGGGGTCAGTGTCTCAATAAATAAGATATTCATGTCCAAATTAAAATATATATATACATATTTTCGCCACACACTTGAATAATCTGTTTGTACTAACAAACTATAGACGCATATTTAGCGAGTGCATATTTTGTCAAAGTTTATGTAAACTTTTCCAACGTATGTTAGAAACAAATAATCAAACCATGTGCGCGCTTAGCCGTTTGCATCGTTTGTGGGAGAAAGAAATGCACCCATAGTTTAGTTTTGCGAACCTAATGAAGGCGATACTAAAACCACAAGTAACATGTGTACAATCACGTGTTGTGTTGAATAATTCATCCTGAGAATTCATCCTTTTTATAAAGTTCAATGAAATGACAGCAAATTCCTCTCTCATAATTATATTCACACATTCAGGATGTGTGAATTATGTTAACTATTTTGTTGTCAAAAATCATTTAAGAAAATGTATTACATGTAAATTAAAATTATACATGTACGTCAAAATGTTCAATTTTGCCCTTTTGCTTAATATCTTACCAAACATTTCGTGGCATTTCTGTCGTGACGTCATAAGCAAACTGTGTTTTTTGACAGCTTAAATGCTGGATTGTTATCTTTTTTATATTAGGAATTGTCATTTGTTTATGCTTATGGTAAATTTCCCGAAAAAGAATAAAAATGTAAATCATCTTCTTTATATGACGCCACAATATACAGAAACCTCAACACAATACAGCCAAATGGACACAATCAAAATTCCATATGAAACAAGTACATAGTGAGAATTGTTTCCTCACTGCACATACAACCAAGGAGAGAAATAATAAATGCTATTTATCATACCTGATGAAGCCCATTTTCCAACCTCCTGACCGATCAATACTGTGAAAATAAATGAATTCTTTGGATTCCGCTTTAGTGAATTAGTGAATTTTTTCACCCTTCAAAACACTTTTTTTTCCAGATATTATGAAAACATGAGCACATGATGGATATTTAGATAAAGACGAAAACTTATAACAAAAAAAACCAAAACAAACCAGCATGTCATTGAGGTTTAAAACAATATCAAATTCAAATAAAAATGCATCTATGGATTTACAATTCTCGATGAAGCTCTAACAAAATAAAATAAATAAACTAATCTGAAAAAAAACTGAGATCTATCAATCTCAGCTGAAATATGTTTTTTTGATTTAGTATGAAAACGCTGTCAGAACATCTTATTTTCCCGCAAAACGAAAGTGATGACATGAAGTTCTTAGTTTGTTTCCAGAAATCTTTGTGATAGATTTATGTCAAAGTTTGGCAGTGTAGTACAAACAAACATGAAAAACTGTGCCTCCTAAAGCCATTATACACAAAAAATACTCACAGCTTTGACTACCGAAATTGATTATTTTGAGAGGCGTATAAAAACATTTATGAGATGTTAATACGATAATGATTCTATTTTAAAAAAGATGATCTTGTAAGGGCACCAATACTTTTTCACTTAAGATACGTATAATTCGTAAAATCTTTATTATGAGTCCATCTGATTTGATTGCTGAAGTCCATCATCCCATGCATACATTGTATATCATTGGAAAAGCGCAAACACACCAAACGAATTGAAAGAAACTGTCATATTCCTTATTCCTATTAAGGCAGTGAGGTCGTTGATACAAATCAGAATTAAGAAACTGAATGGGTCTATCAATGCCCATGCTACGTCAATCGTTAAAGACCCAGATGTTGCAAAAAATCTATCCCACCTCCATGACAAATATGTTGTTGTCACCGCAGACAAAGCCCCAAACAACATTGTTTTTGTGTGTAAAACTCATTACATTAACTGCATGATAAACGAATTAGGTATTGACAATTCACTTGGAAACTCAATATATAGCCTCACGACACTTACCAAAGAGGTAATCCTGGATAATCATAGATCTGTTCTATGTTCTTTGGAATTTCAACCAAAGATAAAGAACTGGATCTTCCATCACTGTATTGGATACCTAAACTACATAAGTGTCCTTACAAACAACGGAATATTGCTGGGTCTTCCAAGTGCTCCACGAAACCTCTTTATCATTAACATCTACTTGATCAGCAATCAAAGACGGGCTTCAAAGTTATTGTGAAACTACCTATTCTAGAGGTGGCGTGAATCAGATGTGGATGATTAAAAATTCCAAAGATCTTTTAGAGTACATACAATCTAACTCTCTTTCATCTTGTAACAGTATTAAAACATTTGACTTTTCTACTCTTTACACAAGTATTCAACATTCCAAACTAAAAGACAAATTGAAAGAGTTGGTATTGCTTTGGTTCATTAAAAGAATGGCCAATGTAGATACAAGTATCTTGTCTTAGGGAGGAATACATCCTGCTTTGTAAAGGATCACTCTGATTCAAACAAAACATTCTCTGAAACTGATATTATCAAGATGCTTGATTTCTTGATTGACAACATATTTGTTATGTTCGGAGGACACGTTTTTCAACAGACTGTCGGCATTCTAATGGGAACAAACTGGGCCCCTCTTCTTGCCGATTTTTTTTTATTATTATGAGGCTGACTTCATGTAGGAACTTCTTAGGACTAAAGATAAGAAGTTAGCAATATCATTTGACTCTACTTTCCGCTATATAGATGATTTTCTTTCACAAAATGATTCAAAATTTGGTTACTATGTGGAACGCATATATCCCATCGAACTAGAGATAAAGGATACTTCAGATACAGTAAAGTCGGCCTCATATATTGACTTACATCTAGAGATTGACAATAGTGGTCGTTTGAAAACAAAACTTTTCGACAAAAGAGATGATTTCAGCTTTCCAATTGTGAACTTTCTATTTCTAAGTAGCAACATTCCAGCAGTACCTGCATACGGGGTATATATCTCCCAATTGATACGATATTACCGTGCTTGCATTTCCTATCATTATTTTCTTGATAGAGGGTTGCTGCTCACAAGGAAGCTATTAAACCAAGAGTTCCAAATGGTGAAATTGAAATCATCCCATCGTAAATTTTACGGACGCCATCACGAGTTGGTTGACCGTTACGGAATCCCCTTCCCTTTCATGACCGAATTAGACTATTTACCGGATTTGCTATCACACAAGCAACACGACGGGTGCCACACGTGGAGCAAGATCTGCTTACCCTTCCGGAGCACCTGAGATCACCCCTAGTTTTTGGTTGGGTTCGTGTTGTTTTTTCTTTTGTTTTTTATGTTGTGTCATGTGTACTATTATTTGTCTGTTTGTCTTTTTTTTATTTTTAGCCATGGCGTTGTCAGTTTATTTTAGATTTATGAGTTTGACTGTTCCTTTGGTATCTTTCGTCCCTCATTAAGTACAGGCATTTTCTTATGTAGCAATTTATTGATTAAATCTGGGCTTGTAGCTATCTAAACATATCACTTGTATGACAGTCGCATAGAATTTAATAATATAAAAACCAGTGTGTGAGCAAAAGAAACAGATTTAAAAGAGATAAAAATGTAAAAGCTCATGTTTTATTTATAATTATTGTCAATGTCTTCTGTGATTGTTGTCAATGTCTTCTGTAAAAGAGGGACGAAAGATACCAAAGGGACAGTCAAACTCATAAATCTAAAACAAACTGACAACGCCATGGCTAAAAATGAAAAATACAAGCAGAAAAACAATAGTACACATGACACAACATAGAAAACTAAAGAATAAACAACACGAACCCCACCAAAAACTAGGGGTGATCTCAGGTGCTCCGTAAGGGTAAGCAGATCCTGCTCCACATGCGGCACCCGTCGTGTTGCTTATGTGATTACAAATCCGGTAAATAGTCTAATTCGGTAGGTCAAATTCATGAAAGGGAAGGGGATTGTAGTTACGACGTAAGGAACATATCCGATATCATTTATGAAATGGTTATTCCATAACGGTCAACCAACTCGTGATGGCGTCCGTAAAATTTACGAAGGGATGATTTCAACTTCACCATTTGGAACTCTTGATTTAATAGCTTCCTTGTGAGCAGTAACCCTCTATCAAGAAAATCATGATAGGAAATGCAAGCACGGGAATATCGTATCAATTGAGAGATGGAATGTTGCTACTTAGAAATGGAAAGTTCACAATTGGAAAGCTGAAATCATCTCTTTTGTCGTAAAGTTTTGTCTTCAACCGACCCTCATTGTCAATTTCTAGATGTAAGTCAAGATATGAAGCTGACTTAACTGTATCTGTAGTATCCTTTTATCTCCAATTCGATGGGATAGATGCGTTCCACATAGTCGCCAAATTTTGAATTGTTTAGTGAAAGAACGTCATCTATATAGCGGAAAGTAGAGTTAAAGGATATTGCTAACTTCTTATCTTAAGAAGTTCCTGCATGAAGTCAGCCTCATAATAATAAAGAAACAATTCAGCAAGTAGAGGGGCACAGTTTGTTCCCATTTGGATGTCGACAGTCTGTTGAAAAACACGTCCTCCGAACGTAACAAATATGTTGTCAATCAAGAAATCAAGCATCTTGATAATATCGGTTTCAGAGAATTTTTTGTTTGAATCAGAGTGATTCTTCACAAAGTAGGATTTATCCCTCCCTAAGGCAAGATACTTGTATCTACGTTGGCCATTCTTTTTTATGAAGCAAAGTAATACCAACTCTTTTAATTTGTCTTTAAGTTTGGAATGTGGAATACTTGTGTAAAGAGTAGATAAGTCAAATGTTTTAATACTGTTACAAGATGAAAGAGAGTTAGATTGTATGTACTCTAAAAGATCTTTGGAATTTTTTAAGTATCCACAACTGATTCACGCCACCTCTAGAATAGGCAGTTTCACAATAACGTTGAAGCCCGTTTTTGATTGCTGATAAAATGGATGTTAATAATTTAGAAAGAGGTTTTGTGGAGCACTTGGAAGACCCAGCAATATACCGCTGTTTATAAGGACACTTATGTAGTTTAGGTATCCAATACAGTGATGGAAGATCCAGTTCTTCATCTTTGGTTGAAATACCAAAGGAACAAAGAACAGACCTATGATTATCCAGGATTTCCTCTTTGGTAAGTGTCGTGAGGCTATATGTTGAGTTTCCAAGTGAATTGTCTATACCTAATTCGTTTATCAAGCAATTAATGTAATGACTTTTAGAGACAAAAACGATGTTATTTGGGGCTTTGTCTGCGGGGACAACAACATATTTATCATGGAGGTCGGATAGGTGTTTAGCAACATTTGGGTCTTTACAGATTGACGTAGCATGGGCATTCATGGACCCATTCAGTTTCTTAATTCTGATTTGTATTAAGGACCTCACTGCCTTTATCCATTCGGATAGAGTGTCTACGTCTTCCTTCTCGCGCTTAGCCCATTGCCTGGCATAATCCTCGACTGAATCCATCAAAATTTTAAAGTTGTATTTTCAATTGATGGATTTAGGCTCACGATATTTCGGACCTTTCGATAACACGTTAACAAGTGTTATTAACAATGTTAAGGTCACCGGTAATAACGTGGCCAGCAGGATTATATGTGAATTGGGAACTAGCACAAGTGCAATGAGGAGGTTTAGACTTGAAGTCGTCAATATCGAGATCCTGCAAAACGCGTTTGTAATTGAAAATTTTAGTTGCAATAGGTTTGGTATAGGTATAAGAAATTATTGGTACAGACTGGTCTTTAAAATAAGGAGGTATTTTCGATTGAACTAATTTATGATGAAGGATATTGCCAAGGTTGACGCCATCGATACCTTTGTTGGCAAAGGAAAGATTTAGAAAAGATCTTTTCTCTTTTTCATCTTTTCCAATGCGAACTGGCTTGAAAAGTCTGTGACTTGCAATATCCGAAATTATAGCTTGAAGTTTGTATTGGTTTGAATGAGGGTTTGTAACAGTGGATTCCAAACATAAATTGAACAGAGAATGAAGTTTTGAAAGGGGTAATGAATAAAGTTTCGTGCGAATGTGATGAATACCTAACGGTTTTTGTATGAATGGCAGCAAGTCATTAATAGAGACATCATGCAGAGAGGGTGATGTATAATGGCGATGACCATGACTGCTTCTACGTCGAGGAGTCGAGTTGAAAATATTCATCACATTCACCGAGTTACACGAAGGACTAGATAGAATACCTATACCATCAATTTTGTCATGGCAGCCATACGGTGTTGCAGTTCCCAATTGTCTAATCCAGTAGTCTTCTTTTTGTCTACGGAGAGTCGTTGAAAGATTAGGATTGTCAATGTCTTCTGTAATTGTTGTCAATGTCTTCTGTAATTGTTGTTAATGTCATCAACGATTGTTGTCAATGTTTTCTGTGATTGCTGTCAATATCTCCTGTAATTGTTGTCAATGTCTCCAGTAATTATTGTCAATGTCTCCTGTGATTGTTGTCAATGTCTTCTGTGATTATTGTCAATGTCTTCTATAATTGTTGCCAATGTCTTCTGTAATTGTTGTCAATGTCATCAACGATTGTTGTCAATGTTTTCTGTGATTGCTGTCAATATCTCCTGTAATTGTTGTCAATGTCTCCTGTAATTATTGTCAATGTCTCCTGTAATTATTGTCAATGTATTCTGTGATTGTTGTCAATGTATTCTGTGATTGTTGTCAATGTTTCCTGTGATAATTGTCAATGTTCCCTGTAATTGTTGTCAATGTCTTCTGTGATTGTTGTCAACGTCTTCTGTAATTGTTGTCCTATGTGATTGTTGTAAATGTCTCCTGTAATTGTTGTCAATGTCTTTTGTGATTGTTGTCAATGTCTTCTGTGATTGTTGACAATGTCTCCTGTAATTGTTGTCCTCTGTGATTGTTGTAAATGTCTCCTGTAATTGTTGTCAATGTCTTCTGTGATTGTTGTCAATGTCTTCTGTGATTGTTGACAATGTCTCCTGTAATTGTTGACAATGTTTTCTATGATTACTGTCAATGTCTCCTGTAATTGTTGTCAATGACTTCTGTGATTGTTGTCTATGTCTTCTGTGATTGTTGTCTTCTGTGATTGTTGACAATGTTTTCTGTGATTGCTGTCAATATCTCCTGTAATTGTTGTCAATGTCTCCTGTGATTGTTGTCAATGTCCTCTGTGATTGTTGTCAATGTCTTCTGTGATTGTTGTCAATGTCTTCTGTGATTGTTGTCAACGTCTTCGGTGGTTGTTGTCTTCTGTGATTGTTGTCAATGTCTCCTGTAATTATTGTCAATGTCCTCTGTGATTGTTGTCAATGTCTTCTTTGAAAGGTGTCAATGTTTTCTGTGATTGTTGTCAATATCTCCTGTTATTGTTGTTAAAGTCTCCTGCTATGGTTGCCAATGTCTTCTGTGATTGTTGTCAATGTCTTTTGTGATTGTTGTCAACGTCTCCTGTGATTGTTGTCTTCTGTGATGGTTGTAAATGTCTTCTGTGATTCTTGTCAATGTCTTCTATGATTGTTGTCAACGTCTGTAATTGTTGTCTTCTGTGATTGTTGTCAACGTCTTCTGTAATTGTTTTCAATGTCTTCTGTGATTTTTGTCAATGTTTTCTGTAATAGTTGTCAATGTTTTCTGTAATAGTTGTCAATGTCTTCTGTAATTGTTGTAAATGTCTTCCGTAATTGTTGTCTTCTGTGATTGTTGTCAATGTCTTCTGTGATTGTTGTCTTCTGTGATAGTTGTCAATGTCTTCTGCAATTGTTGTAAATGTCTTCCGTAATTGTTGTCTTCTGTGATTGGTGTCAATGTCTTCTGTGATTGTTGTCAATGTCTTCTGTGATTGTTGTCTTCTGTGATTGTTGTAAATGTCTTCTGTGATAGTTGTCAATGTCTTCATTAATTGTTGTCTTCTGTGATTGTTGTCTTTTGTGATTAATGTCAATGTCTCCTGTAATTGTTGTCTGTGTGTAATTGTTGTTAATGTCTTCTGTCATTGTTGTGTTCTATGATTGTTGTCAATGTCTCCTGTAATTGTTGTCTTCTGTGATTGTTGTCAATGTCTTCCGTTATTGTTGTCCTCTGTGATTGTTGTCAATGTCTTCTGTGATTGTTGTCTTCTGTGATAGTTGTCAACGTCTTCTGTGATTGTTGTCAATGACATCCGTTATTGTTGTCTTCTATAATAGTTGTCAATGTCTTCTTTGATTGTTTTCAATGTCGCCTGTAATTCTTGTCTTCTTTGATTGTTGTCAATGTCTCCTGTAATTCTTGTCTTCTGTAATTGTTGTCAATGTCTTCCGTAATTGTTGTCTTCTGTGGTTGTTGTCAATGTCTTCTGTGATTGTTGTCAATGTCTCCTGTAATTGTTGTCTTCTATGATTGTTGTAAATGTCTTCTGTGATAGTTGTCAATGTCTTCTGTAATTGTTGCAAATGTCTTCTGTAATTGTTGTCAATGTCTTCTGTGATTTTTTTCAATATCTTCTGTGATTGTTGTTAATATCTTCTTTTATGATTGTCAATTTATTCTGTGACTTTTGTTTAAGTGTTCTGTGATTGATAGGAATGTCCCCTGTGATAGATTGGAATTTCCACTATGATTATTGGAAATGTCATTTGTGATTGTTGGGAAAGACCTCTGTGATTGATAAAAATGTTCCGTGTTATTGTTATGAAAGACCCCTGTGATTGATGGGAAGGTCCTGTGTAGTTGTTTGGAATGTTCCGTGTGATTGTTGGGAATTTTCACTGTGATTGTTGTGAATATGATCTGTGATTGTTATATTATAAGACTGTCCACTGAGATTATAAGTAATGTCCACTTAGAGTGTAAGGACTGTGCCTTGTTATTGTTAGGAATTCCTCTCTTATTGTTTGGAATGTCCACTGTGATTGATTGGAATGTCCCTTATGATTGTTGGGAATTTGTCTATATGATTGTTACAAATGTCCAATGTGATTGGTCGAAATATACGCCTTAGTTGTTTGTGAATTCACACTGTGATTGTTTGGATGCCCACTGCTATTGCTATGTATGTTCCACTGTGATTGTTTGGAATATCGACTGTACTTGTAAATAATGTCCACCATGATGAAGGGATTTTCCCCGTAACAATTGTGAAAGTGCACTGTTATTGCTAGGATTGCCTCGGAGATTGTGAGGGATGTGCCTTGTGATTGTTGGGAACAAATCCACTGTGATTGTTTGGATTTTCCCCTGTGATTGCGGGGAATGTCCACTGCTACTGTTGTATATTTCCCATGTGATTGACACGTATGTGCATTGTGATAGCTGGGAATGCCCACTATGATTGTTCGGAATCTCGTCTTTGATTGTTGTAGATATACACAGTGATTGTTGGAATGTCCACTTTGTCACAGGAATGTCCCTTGTGATTGTTGCAGGGGAATATGCATTGTGATTGTTGGAAATGTTCACTGTGACGGTTGGAAATGTATTTAATGATTGTTGGGAATGTCCTGTGCAATGTTAAATTGTCCAAAGCGATTGTTATGATTTTCTTGTATTATTGTAAATGTCTGCTGTGATTATTGTGAATGCTCACTGTAATTGCTGGAAAACATTTCATGTGAAACTCCGCTGCGATTGTTTAAAATGTTTATTGTGATTTACAATAGGGTTTACACTAACACGAGACAAATGCAAGTATTTAACCTCATAAAGTATAATGAGTGGTAAGCTGATGGCCAGAGAACTGGATTAACTGGCAAGATAAATTGAGTAATTTGACATAGAACTTGAGTTAACTGTTAGAGAACACTTCTGTAAGTGAATGGATAATTTCATTGTTATTTGGCGTTAGTGAAACAGAGATTTATTTGTTTACATTGGTACATTTGATTACAGAAATATAAGTTATCCGTCAACAAATTTTTTCGTATGAAGAGGCTACTTCTGTTTTCATTTAACAAAGCCTACCCTATCAATATATATGTACGTGGTGCATAATACATTGTACATTCCGTCACATTATAATAATGTTAATCAAGAGCATGTATGTTATAAATATAAATAGTCATTCTACATAAATAAACTTTGAAAGGTTAAAGCAAATAAAAGAAGAATTTTGCAATTATATATTAACACATACAGGAAGTGTGTTTTGTGTTTTTCAATTTGCTGACAAGAAACTATTTTGGACGGACGCATTTGCCGGCATGTTAATAAAGATAACGTCAAAATGTTCTAGACATTTGCCCTTTTGCTGAAATATTACCAATATCTCTTGTGAAGTTTAGTTCCTGACATTACAACAAATGTATATCTTTATTTGCAATACACGAAAGTTTTAATTCTGAAGTTTTAGATATATTCAATATTCAGAAAAGTATTTTTTATGTTTATGGTGAATTTTCCAAACTATAATCAAAATGTAGCTCCCTTTTTAAATTGAGAAACAGAAGAAATTAATTCAACACAACATAAATTCCACTAAATGCTTTTATCCTGCACTATTAACGTTTAGAAATGTCTGATGTTTTCGAAGTCTTGTAATATCCCTACTGATGACACTCTCTCCGACCAAGATCTTTTTAAATTAAATATACAACACTAATACCGGCTGCAATAATTTTCCAATAATAAGATTCAGACTTGTCGTTACCCTCAACACTGTTTTTTTTATATGTTAACATGGACACCTAAAAATGGATCAAAGAAATAAAAATAACACCAGTATGTCATGAAGTAAAATCTTATTATCAAAAGCAAGGATTTGTCTTACTACACAAATCCTGTTTAAAAGTATAAATATATAGTTATCAAAGGTACCAGTCAAATTGTTAATTGATACGCCGAACGAGCGTTTCGTCTACATACGAGTCATCAGTAACGCTCAAATCAAAATTGTTAGAAAGCCAAATATGTATAAGGTTGAAGGGAATTGCGGACCAAAAGGTTGTGCCAAATACGGCTTAGATTATCTATGCTTGGGAGGAGCAAATCATTATTATGACCATATAATTGATATCCATGTCAACGCCGAAGTGCTGACTGTTTGGCTGGTGATACCCTCGGGGTCGAAACAAATTGACAATTTTCAACGATCGGTTTTATTCTATAACAGATATAAATGAATTACATAAATCTGAGAGAGAGAAATAAGAACTAAATCTTAAATGCAGCATGTATTTTGATTCATTATTTAAACATTGCCAGAAAATCGTACTTATCAGATATAGAATTAAACACCGACCGTGCGAGGGCTGTTTAGCCAGTCAAGGTCGTTACAAACTCCCATCATCATTACTTAATTCGCTTGCAGAGATCTTTGTGATATATATATGTTGATGTTTGGGAAAGTATCTTTTAGTGTATAATGAAAAGGTTAAAAAGAATATAAGATAACGGAAATTACAATAATAAAGATTCGTTATATTTAAGTATTGATATCTAGTAGTTCAGAGCTTTAATATGTAATATAACTAATTCATGTAATTGAATTCCACATTTCTGTGCTACAATTCTGTGTCAAGATAATATACGTATGTCTTAAATGTATAACATGTGATTATTGAGAATAAATCCTGAGATGGTTGAATATACCCTGTTATTGATGATAATATTCTTTACTCTATTGTTTGTATGTAAATGTATTATGAACTTTGATATATTAGGCAATCAATTGTAAATTTAACCGTCATATTCTATTATTAACTTAAGTGCATGGTCATGATGGTTGATTAGTTAAAGTATAACTCACAAACTACTAGTATAAGTAACTGTAAGAATTATGTAAAGGCATTTCACACTCAGTTTACACTTTTCTAAACAGATAACATGTTAATGAATTGGCTTCATGGAGCAGGATCTGCTCACCCTTTCAGAGCACCTTACGTTACTAACATTTTCTGGAAGCTTTAATTCTATGGTTTATGTGATTAATTTAAGTAAAATGTATTCTTAATACTAATAGTGAGTTTTCCAAAACAAGAATCAAAATGAAACTATTGTCACAAAGAAGGTTTCAACAAAATAAAGTTGCATCATGGTAACTTTATTTCTGAAATATATAACTTTAAGAAATGGCCTCTTTTTTTGGAAGTAAAACTTCAACTTCTTGACTGACAAACACATTTATAAAATTGAAAATAATTGCTATGCGTCCGGCTTTGGACCTTTCCAGTTAAGATTCAGAATTATTTTTACCCTTCATAACAGTTTTCAACATGGATACATTAAAAAAGGTTAGAGTTGTAAAAAATAAACCAATATTGGCATAAACCACACCAATTAATTCACATTAAAAGTATTGAAGGATTAACAAATTTTGAATTCTTCAATACTTTTAATGTGAATTAAATGGTGTGGTTTATGCCAAAGTCAAATGTCGATAAGCAGTTTTATTTGATTAACAGACGTTTAAACGAATAAATAACATGAATTTTGGAGAAAAACTAAAAACACTCAATCTCAAATGCAATATGTATATTGATTCATTATTTAAACGCTGCCAGAACATCTTATTTATCAGATATAAAAGTAAACGTTGGCATAAAAACTTAACATCATTGTGCTATATGTATGTTGAAGTTTGGTAATGCTCGAGAATTGCATCTTCAAATCACCTGACTTCGAACTAAAGCTCATTTCTTGTAATAATAAGTAATAAAGTTGAATTCATTTTGAATAACTACATTTGTAAATTAATAAAAAAAATAAAGATATAAAGTTTTATGATATTTGAGAATAAAAAGTTGTTTAAAAAATTAATATCCAACCCAACTGTTTAAATAGCTCATTTTTATGATAATGTCTCTGTCAAGAATATAAACAAGTATCTAATGTACTCTGCGGGTGAAACATGTTTTTGTTGAGAAAAAATTCTGTGATGGCTGAACATATTATGTTGTCGTGTTTTCAATATGATGGATGTTCCTTGTGATTGTCATGGTTGATAATGCCCCCTGTAATTTACATTTATGCCGGAATATATTGTAATGACGAGAAGGCGCCCTATGCATGTTGAACGTTTGTTGATAGTTTCAATAGTTGAGAACGTACCTGATTTTGTGATCGAATGTGTCCAGATCATTTATTGAAGAGGGACGAAAGATACCAGAGGGATAGTCAAACTAATAAATCGAAAATAAACGCCATGGCTAAAAATTAAAAAGACGAACAGAAAAACAATAGTATACATGTCACCACATAAAAAACGGAAGAATAACAACACGAACCCCACAAGAAATAATTAGGGGCGATCCGAGTCAGGTGCTCCGGAATAGTAAGCATATCCTGCTCCACATGTGGCACCCGTCGTGCTCATTTTATTACAAATCCGGTCTAATTCGGTAGGTCACATTCATTAAAGGGAGAGATTGTAGTTACGACGCTAAGAATATATCTGATATAATATGTGAAACGATTATTCCAAAACGGTCAACCAACTGATGGCGTCCGTAAGATTTTCGAAGGAATGATTTCAACTTCACCATTTGAAGATGATTGTTTATATCGTACACTTTGATTGATGGAAGTGAATGTCTCCTTGGTAAAATACAAAATCTGATTGCGAAGGAGGTTCTTTTATGGAGGGTCAATTTACTTGTTAATTATTGAGAATGTGCCATATGAGTAATGTATGATCCTTGTGATAGTTTATAAACTTCGTCACAGTTCTTAACACGGACGTCCTGATAAAGTTCAGAATTGTAAACAAATAATACAAGTATGTTATAAAGGAAAAAAACAAAAGCATAAACCATACCAACTTATTCCTATTAAAGTATCTAAGAATTCACCAATGCTGAAATACCTTTAATAAGAATTAGATGATTGGTTAACTTATATTACAGACGCTTTAATAAATAAGCAACTTTAATTTGAGAGAAAAAAATAAGAACACTTAATCTTAAATGCAACATGTATTTTTGATTCATTATTAAAACATTGCCAGAACATAATTTTTTTTATCAGATATAAAAGTAACACGATGGCTAAATTACTTAGAATGTTTACAGAGATCAAGGTGATATATGTATGTTGATGTTCGGTAATCCTCTAGTATTGAATGCCTCTTATGTATAAAGTAATATCACAAATAATACTGAACTCAAAGGAAAATCAATTCAGAAAGTCCATAATCACATGGCAAAATCAAATAGCAAAACACATAAAAAACGAATGGACAAGAACTGTCATATTCCTGACTTGGTACAGGCATTTTCAAATGTAGAAAATAGTGGATTAAAACTGGTTTGATAGCGCTAACCCTCACACTTATACTGTTATGTGTATTTACAAAGCAGCTCTTAAAAATGCATACAAGTAGTTCAATATGTTTAGTTAATGACGAAAAGTAAAGAGAATACACAAAAAAAAGCTTCGTGATGTCTTAGAAAAGTATTTTTTAGTATAGGAAATTACACAAAATTTAGATATTCAATTCTACTATTTGAAAAGCTAGCTTAATTTTATGAGACTTTCCTTGTCAATATTATAAACAAATATATGATGTACTCTGCGAGTGTACCGGGTGGTTGTTGAGAATATCTTTTGTTTAGTGTGAACACAGTAAATGTCCTCTGCGGCATACCGGGTATGTTGTTTGTTACATGCACATGTTTAGAATATGCCCCATTGCATATCGTGATTCCATTAGAACTGGATAAACTGGATATATTATAATAATATCAGAATGATAGATTGTTGGATTGAGTTGATATTATAACAACGCAATGGTAATCACGTGGTCAATGGATTTGACCTCTAAAATAATACATTTAACTGAAATAATTGGGTCCAGAGTTAAGCGATGAGATGTTTGTGTTCAAAACTTCCAGAAAGAACCATCTTCAGATTATTATTATCGAACAATCAACATCATGGATATATGTTTTTTTGTACTTACAAGTATTGAGCACGTAATTTTTTTCATGGTTTTGCAATCGTCACATGGATATGACACCATCTGAATTTGGGGAAGTGCAGTTGGTAGGAGGAAAGGGGATTAACAATAAATACTAAAATAAGAAAAATAAAAAATAAAAACAATGGCTCATATGAATCGTGTTTATATTTAATCAACAATAAAACCATGACAGTTCTTTAAATCTGGATGTTAAAACAATGGCTTCAGGTAATCTTTATACTTTGTCTATGATAAAGACCGAATGAAATGACTTTTACAGATTACTAAGGAATAGACAAAAGAGGACAGATTTTTACATTCAAATATCGTTGTTTTCATTTATACAAAGATATTTTTCAATTATCAGAGACAAAGGGTGATGCGTTTCAATTACAAATCAAATCAAATCAAATCAAATCGTTTTATTGGTGTTAAATCCAAATATTTGATTGTTACCAAGACAAACTTGACAATCATTACAAACATATAATATCTAAATTTAAACAACATTCATATTCTTATAAGACTATATATTTAAATGTTTTGGAGAACATTACACAAGATACTAGGAGATGACCTCAACAGGTGCAAACTGTGGAGTAGGAACTGCATACCCTTTCTTAAAAAGTCATTAAATGAAATCACCCTCTATTTTTGTTGGGTTTGTGTTACTCAGTCTTATTGTATTTTGTGTGCTGTTGTTTCTCTTTTAGTTATTTTTAAAGCCATGTTTTTTTTCAGTTTGTTTTAGACTATTGAGTTTGAATATTACTTTTGTGTCTTTTCTATACTAAGGGAGATGACCTCAGGATATTATATCAACTCATCCATACACCAAAGTGTTTACGAGTTTTGAACAGCGGTAAACTACTGTTGCCTTTATTTATGTTCACGATAGATAATAGAGATGACCTCTGGTCAGATTCTGTCACATTCGTATACACAAGTGATGACCTGGGATCAATGTTTCGCCACTTACAATATTTTCAATAATCTCTTTACTAGAATTATTCATTTTACTCCAATATTATAATTTAAAAACTCAATGAAAAACTTTTACTTACAGGTTTCAAATATATCGAAAACAAGCACATTGACCTATAGTTATTTTTTTCTCTTTTGGTTCCTTTATTAATTTTCTATCACAGGGTTTATACAACAATCACATGGAACATTCCCATATCACAGACTTCATACAACAATCACATGGAACATTCCCATATCACAGACTTCATACAACAATCACATGGAACATTCCCGTATCACAGACTTCATACAACAATCACATGGAACATTCCCATATCACAGGGTTCATACAACAATCACATGGAACATGCCCATATCACAGGGTTCATACAACAATCACATGGAACCTTCACATATCAAAGGGTTCATACAACAATCACATGGAACACTCACATATCACAGGGTTCATACACCAATCACATGGAACATTAACGTATCACAGACTTCATACAAGAATCACATGGAACATTCCCATATCACAGGGTTGATACAATAATCGCATGGAACATTCCCATATCACAGGGTTCATACAACAATCACATGGAACATGCTCATATCACAGGGTTCACACAACAATCACATGGAACACTCACATATCACAGGGTTCATACAACAATCACATGGAACATGCCCATATCACAGGGTTCATACAAGAATGACATGGAACATTCACATATCACTGGGTTCATACGACAATCACTAAGAGCATTTACATATCACAGGGTTCATACACCAATCACATGGAACATTTACGTATCACAGACTTCATACAAGAATCACATGGAACATTCCCATATCACAGGGTTCATACAACAATCACATGGAACATTCACATATCACAGGGTTCCTACGACAATCACTAAGAACATTTACATATCACAGGGTTCATACGACAATCACATGGAACATTCACATATCACAGGGTTCATACAACAATCACATGGAAC
Organism: Mytilus trossulus; assembly: GCF_036588685.1. Taxonomy (NCBI): domain Eukaryota; kingdom Metazoa; phylum Mollusca; class Bivalvia; order Mytilida; family Mytilidae; genus Mytilus; species Mytilus trossulus. The sequence goes on along the minus strand of NC_086380.1, from coordinate 80,431,813 downwards.
ATTCACATATCACGGAGTTCATACAACAATCACATGGAAACTTCAGCTATCAACAATCACATGGAATAAAATAAAGTTAGTTTAAACATATTTATTTATAGTGGATTGGGAAACAAGTTTTGCAACTTATATTAATCCCTTTCCACTTTGCGGGTGCGAGTGCTGCATTGTAGCGGCATTAGCCTACTCTTTTTCGAAATCTACAAGGGTGTCTTTAACGTGCAAGAGATATGGCTCTCTCTTAACACCGGTCAGCCATTTATCGTCTCCTTAAAGTTAACGGCACCAGATGCGCATTTCGACAATACATGTCTCTTCAGTGATGTTCATGGCCAAAATATTTGAAATGCAAAGCTTAAACAAAAGATGAAGAGCTATAATCCAAAAGGTCCAAAAAGTATAGCCAAACTCGTGAAAGGAACATTCAGCTATCAACAATTACAAGTCTGCATATTTACACCTTTACATATGGTATTGAATTTGATATATAAATATAACGATTATATAATGGTATTTTGATTATGAGTATTCTTGATCATAAACAGTCTTGGATGATGTGTATATTTTTGTTTATATAGATTAGACCGTTGGTTTTCCCGTTTGAATGGTTTTACACTAGTAATTTTGGTGCCTTTATAGCTTGTCGTTCGGTGTGAGCCAAGGCTCCGTGTTGAAGGCCGTACTTTAACCTATAATGGTTTAATTTTTAAATTGTTATTTGGATGGAGAGTTGTCTCATTGGCACTCACACCACATCTTCCTATATCTATAAACTTGATTTTTTGAATAAATAGATGATGTATTTATTTTAACACCTGGAAGATTAATATAACTGATATCTCCTGTGTTAGGATGAAATGATATAAGAGTATTTGAACCTGGTTTTGTGGCATGCCAAACCTCGCACTTTAATGGCAAAGTTAAATATAACATTGAGAGGACAACATAATATTACAGGACTACAATACAAATAAATAGGAGAACAGATTAGACAAAGAAAAACATGATTAATAGATAACAAAAAGCATCCGGTTTAAAATTCAATACGCCAAAAACACGCCTTGTCCACACAAAAATCAACAGTGACGCCCAGATATAAAAGATCGGAAGTGAAAAAAAGTACAAAGTTGTACAGCACTGAAGATCAAAAGTTGAAAAGGTTTCGCCAAATACGGTATTGTATTTATGCCTGGGATAAGAACATTCTTATTATATAGAACAATTCATGCTATTGCAAACAGTAAATTTTATCAAATGTATATGAATAAATAAAGGCAACAGTAGTATACCGCTGTTCAAAACTCATAAATCCATTGACAAAAAACAAAATCGGGGTAACAAACCAAAACAGGGAAACGCATTAAATATAAGAGGAGAACAACGACACAACACCGAAACGCAACACACACAGAAACGGACCAAGCATCAGACAAAACACCACGAGAATAACAAATATAACATGAAAACCAAATACATGAATTTAAAAGATTAATAAACAAGAAATTGGGATCAATTGGCAAAATTTGTGAAGGAATTTAAATGTATAAAACCAGAAAATCTGACAAAATTTCCAAAACATGACAAGCGAACTTCCTTTAATAAGTCATAACAATATGATCAAGTACGCCCTTAGTGCCTATTTGAAAGATATTCTTTGATATCTATCGATATAAACTGCTGTAAATGTGATATGACTATTAATTTATCATGTCGCATATATCCCCACTCAATCTAATCGCTCATCATACTCATCTTAACACTCAAGGTATAGTTTCTAATCTCTACAAATGAGACTAAGTTTTTGTTGTTAAGTCTAGCATTTCATCTTAACACAGGAGATATCAGTTATATTAATCTTCCAGGTGTTAAATTAAATACATCATCTAATTATTCAACAAATCAAGTTTATATACACATCATCCAAGACTGTTTATGATCAATAATACTCATAATCAAAAGACCATTATATAATCGTTATATTAATATATCAAATTCGGCAGTGATTAAAAACCACATATCGTTAATTTTTCATTAAGAGTTTTTCATTGAGTTTTTAAATTATGATATTGGAAAAAAATGAATATAATCCTAGTAAAGAGTTAAGTGAAAAGATTGTAAGTGCCGAAACATTGATCCCAGGTCATCACTTGTGTATACCAATGTGAAAGAAACTGACCAGAGGTCATCTCTTTTATCTATCGTTAACATAAATAAAGGCAAAAGTAGTATACCTCTGTTCAAAACTCGTAAATTCATGGACAAAAAACAAAATCGGGGTAACAAACTTTAACTGAGGGAAACGCATTAAATATAAGAGAACAACGACACAACATTAAAATGTAACACACACAGAAACGGACTTAGTATTAGATTAAATCCGATGAGAATAAAAATATAACATCAAAACCAAATAAACGAAATTTGGGATAAAAAAAAAGTACCATAACACGCATTCTAAAATTACTTCAACTCATCTCTGACCATTATAACGCCATCAATTATGGCGCCATCATTTTGTATTTCACATTGAAAAGGGTGTTTACTTTGATAGACCCCCTCTTATATATAGGATCGGGTAAACGCTTTGGTGTATGGATTAGTTGGTATAATACCCTGAGGTCATCTCCCTTAGTATAGAAAAGATACAAAAAGGGATAAATCATCAGTGACAAACTGACAATGCCATGGCAGTAAAAATAACTAAAAGAGAAACAACAGCACACAAAATACAATAAGACTGAGTAACACAAACCCAACAAAAATAGAGGGTGATTTCATTTAATGATTTTTTAAGAAAGGGTATGCAGTTCCTACTCCACAGTTTGCACCTGTTGAGGTCATCTCTTAGTATCTAGTTCAATTGGAACGCATCATCATTTGTCTCTGATAATTACATATGTAAAATCTCTTTGTATAAATGAAGAACACGAAATTTGAATGTAAAATTATGTCATCTTTTGTTTATTCCTTACTAGTCTGTAAAAGTCATTCGGTCTTTATCAAAGACAAAGTATAAAGATGACCTGAAGCCATTGTTTTAACATCCAAATTTAAATGACTGACATGATTTTATTGTGTTTTAAGTAGCAGTGTGGCTAAGAATCATGCAAAATAATGAAATAGTCACTGTATCACAAAAATCGACAATACTTTTTGTGCTGAAAGATATTGTGAAGTAAGAGCTAAATTTGTAATATTAAACCATTGAACACAGTATATTTTTCTTGGTGCTTTATTGAATATTGGACAAATATGAACTTTACCCACTTATTGCAGTATAAGAATTTCACTATTTTCTCCTAAGACCGGATGTTTTAAGGAAAATGTTTATATGCAACCTAATGAGAATAATTTTCTTTAAAAAATATCAAAAAATAAAATATGTAGCCTAGACTGAGTAAATTTGATTTCATTTTTATTCAAAATGGTCTAAGGGAGATAACTCCTTCCAAGAAACACTATTTTCTCTTACATAACAACAGTTGCCATGTGACTGAAAAACATCCAAAGTCGTTATTTTAATAGAATTAAACATAACTGTACCATGTTCTATCTTTTTATGAAAATACAGAGTGGTTCCTATTTAATTAAAAGGAATAAATAGTATAAACACTATATTTTCTTAATTCACCCCTGAACTGCAATGTTTACAATTACTCATTTCCTGTTTGCAAAGATTTTGCATCTGCTGTGTTTCATTAGATATTACACAGTTTTATTCGTTTTTACTGTTACGGGAGTCCATATCTTCTTTAAGAAGATACTGTGCATGCTGTGGAAATATTTTAGAACATTTTTAGACAAAGGCGAGTCCTTTTACAACGTTTCCAGTGCCAGTGGCATGTCATGTTCCATGTTGCTTTGTTCATGTATATACCATGCTGCCGTCGGTCCGATGCCAGTAAAGAAGCTTGAGAATTCCTGTTGTAGTTTTCAATTTATCTGGACTGTATCATGATCAAAGACATCCCAACGAAGACCAGCTAGTCAGCCAATAAGACTGCAACTCATACATTGAATAGAAGTACCAAGATTACATAGACAATAGCATTGTCAATGTCCATGACTGCATAAGCAAGCAATGAAACATGACATAACTTGATAACTTCTAAGGACATTTTTGTATGTGTGGCTTTTCACTTGACTGTCTTTTGACTGTGTGACACAAGGGAGAGCAATAACAGGAGTATGCAGACATTACCATAACAGAAAGATCCCTAGACCATGGAGTAATAGTAAGTAATAGTAATACTACCTTTATTTAATTTAAATACTCTTCTTTTATGGAGGATAGATTTCTATTGAGATAATGAATTCAAATGATATTAGAGTGCAGTAAAATATCTAAGAATAATGATGTAACTTATTGTTACATACAGTGAACTAAAACAATTGTTTTATACACTGTAAATCATTACCCAACCCCTCCATTTACTAGTACCAAGTACTAGTAACTACATATACCTCTTAAAACTTTGTGGGAGTTGACCAGCACCATGATCACACACAAAAAAAGGTAAATTGGCAAAATGTGACTAAAATGTTCATGTGCATGTATATGATTTACAATGATTTAGTCTGACTTTGTAAATGGGGTATAGCCTAATAATCTTATAATTGCCAAAACCTCACTCATCTCCAAACTATATTTCAGACCATACATGCCATAATATAATACAATAAAATGTATAGTAACAGTTACTTGCATTTATTCTAAAGAAATAACTAGGTATAAAATGTACATGTAATGAACTGTAGACATGTTTTTCTACAGCATGGATAAGCTACAATTGATCAAATAATTTATTTGAGAAAAATATACATGTATCAGTTACATGTACAATAAATTTGTATATGTACATTACATGTATAATCATATCAAAGAGTCAAAGTTTTAAATCATTTTCTTGAAGTTTTGCCTATTTGAGTTACCCCTTCTGACAACAACATGCATGACATGTATTGATTCAAATGCCCCTCATCCAACTTTTCCTTTTTAAATAAATGTAAACAAACAAATAAAGAAGCTACAAAGGTACCTTTTACCCCTTTTGAAAAAATATTTAAATAAAGTGAGGTGTTTATTCTTTAACAGTGTTACAGGTCTGATAATATCTAATAATAAGAAATAATTGATGCCAGCTATACTTTATTGTAGTTTTAACATGGGTAGGCATTATATTCGTGATTATTTTTGCCAGAGCGATAGCGAGGGCTAAAATAACACGAATATAATGCCTACCCATGTTAAAACTACAATAAAGTATAGCTGGCATCAATTATTTCGATTCTGATTAGGACAATTACGGTAATATCTATGTTCGCTGTGTATAAAGTGTACGGTATTTGTGTAGGCTCTTCCATCAACCTTCCTGTCGATTTTTATCCAACTAGTTCATACCAGTTTAATTTGGCAAAGTTGTATAAATTTCTGAAATTCAAAATTGAAACAGATATCAATAAATTAATTTCTTAACTAAAACAATATTTGTGTCACAATATAACAGAAAAGTTATATTTCAACAGTCTTTCCTTTGAAGTCAATTTCTGACACGCACATTTTTAAGTCAGTCGTCAATGGCGGTGGACGCACAAGGAGAATCGGGTAGGTCTTTATTTACTAAATTAATCGTAAATATTCCGCCGGTTAATATTGTAGCATTGGTAAATATGTTAATATCTGATAGAGGATTTCTTGATAAAGTTGTGCTGACATTCGAGACTTGGCAGGAGGGGCCCTTTGACAGAAATCCATTTATACTTGCGGTGGCTACACCTTTTAAAGTTGATCAAAGGGCACGCCTTTGTGCATCTGACGATTTCAAATGCTGTATTTATACATGAGATTAAAATTAATACTGGGTGACAATCTTGTTGCATTTGTAAAATGGATTGGAAACCTTGGTGGTATATTGGTAATTACGCCTATTTGTTTTTATAGGAGAATGGGGTTCGATTCCCTGCTAGGGTCAATCCATTTTATCAGAAATATGAAACAATTTTGTCATTTCAGTACAACAGTAATAGTAACCTATTCTTTATTTTATATTTTATCGTCGGAACATATGATTCAATGAAATTAATATACAATGACATGCCTTTTTAACAGGAGAGATGAAACGTGTTTTTAGGGGGAGGGGTTTTGAAGTTAGAACAGCCAACATGGACGTTGCTGTATCTAGGTCAACTATTTTCAATTACGAATTGTAACACATTGTTGTCATTGTTAAAGTATTAGTAACAAAATGTGTATCATTTTAGTGTTTGAAAGTGTTTTAATTTAAGGAAATACATTAAATGCATAACATTTTGACGAAATTCATTTTTCTGCCATAGTCAATATACGCATGTGCAAACTAATTGTATTGGATAATAAAGTATGGTTTCTTTACAAAGCTAAAGAAGCACGTCATATTAGAATGTACATTAGTTGTGCATGGATATGAAATTCAGAACCTGTCATTCACTTAAAAAAATAAACTGCTACCCATCTAACATAGCAACAAAATTGATGCTATTTTTAGAAGTTGTGGAAAAGAAAAAAATCTGGCTAATTTAAATTACCTTTTTTTGTTGTGAGAGATTTGATTGAAATTTTATTCAATTGTACCATAACCACTCATCAAATGACATTTTTTTAATGACTAAATACTAAAAACCACCTCCCCTCCCCATATGTCATGTATGTAATAAATTCTATTAATTGTTATGTAATAAATTTTATAATTACAAATTATTGTATTTACTGATTGAAGATCATCCTGATCTTTTAACATTGTTTAACAAAATGAAATCTTTTATCTTTTATGTTATACATGTACTGATCATGATGTACATGTAAATTATGTTCAACATTTTATGTCTTCTTTTTTAGGTATTGCTAACCAGTGTTACCCACAGTCTACCAAGAAAACTAGTACTGAATAAGTTAAGTGATATTTTTTTAATAAATAAATAATAAATGGATTATAAAACTGATGGTAAATTTTTCAGCAATTCATGTGTACATGTACCTACAATGTCATGAATGTACAATGTATACAGTGTAATTGTTTCATTAAAGCATATACATTTATCTTGATATTTAAAAAAATAACTGGTTTATACATTGTTCATGTTTGCAATGAACTTTAAAAAAGCATGTTAGGAATTTTGTAATGTAAAATATTGTACATCCACCCTTGAATTTCAAGCATCACTTGATTTTCTCAACTTTCTCTCTAAATTTGGAGTGTATGTATATACATGTATGTATCAGATTGAGAGCAGTTAATAAATTACTCAGTTTTCATTAGGTACCATTTTTGCTAACCAAGGTTTCTGATCTACTACTCTTTACATTTGATCAAGCTATATTTGTTTTCCAATTCATGATTACTATCATATATCTTAAAGGGGAGTTACATAAATACATTATGCACTGACTTTATTCTTTTATATTAGGAAATTCTGTCTTTTATTTCAGGTTTCACACACACACAATGGTGGTTCATGTGAGAGGAAGAAGTGATTTGTTGGCGAAAGTTCTTGCTTGTCTTTATCTACAAATGATGTACATTTTACAGTACACAGAACAATGAGGGATTGATTGAACGAAGCTTAAGAACACAGAACAAAAATTAAAAGAATAATTTCTTATAGATACAAAGCAAATATTACAAAAAAAATATGAAGCTGAAAGTTTACTTGTCTGATATTATAGGATTAAATACATTTTTTCTAGAGGTTATTGATGTGTAAACCGGGGCGGTTAACTCACAAACTGAATGAAAGTCCGAAGGACTTTTATGTGAAGTTTGTGAGTTAGAGACCCGGTTTACACATCAATAACCTCTAGACAAAATGTGTTTAATCCTTATAATTCTTCATCCAAACATACGCGATTATTAATTTACATTATTTCTTGATGGCTACTATATGTACCATCAAAAGCACAACGGCATGTTGTAACTAAGGAGTACGCCGCCATCTTGACTTTCTAAAATAAACTCAAATGTTCGATAAATGCAACAGAATCTAAAATGAACTAGCACCTACCTAAAAAAAATCATTTTAATTAGATACTATGCGAATTGGAAGCGCACAAGTAACGAAATAATCTTCCGTCTGAAAGTTTTCAATCGTATGACGTCGTGTTTTGCCATGACGTAAATTCGCAAAATCATTCGTGAAATTTCCCGGAAATTTATTTAAATTATATTTTTATACATTTTCGAAGCTTTAGTGCATTTATTTTATTTCTTTTTTTTTGGTTATATATGCATTAGAATAGAAACAACTGTTATGCAATTGTTTTAAAATCTCAACTTGCTGAAAATCTCAGTATCCCTGCCAAAATGTGTATCGCGCATGAATAGATTACAAAAGTAGTTTCGGAAACATGGTTTATCGAAGTGTAAACCAATAGAAAAAGTCTACTTGACCAATCCAATTCAAGTATTTATAGATATGCAAATGATATAAGAATTATTTGAATATAATATCTATATATATAAATATATAATGTTAAATGTTTAAAGATTTTTGCTCACATTGTTTTGAAAATATATCAAAATATTAACTTTATAAATGAATAATAAATCTTTGGAGAAGACATATTTTCATTTCCTCTTGTTTTGAATAATCTTTTGTACATGACTTTTGTATGCAATGGGTTTTTAGATAAGTTAATTACAAAACCAGTTAGCTATAGCTAATTTACTTGTCTGTTCCTTACCTCCCCAAATAACTGACCAAAGGTGCTATTGTCACCATTTGGCATTTTCTTTTATTTCAATATAAAAAAGAAGATGTGGTATGATTGCCAATGAGACGACAACTATCCACAAAAGACCAAAATGACACAAACATTAACAACTATAGGTCACCGATCGACCTTCAACAATGAGCAAAGCCCATACCGCATAGTCAGCTATAAAAGGCCCTGATAAGACAATGTAAAACCATTCAAACGAGAAAACTAAAGGCCTTATTTATATATGTAACACATAAACAAACGACAACCACTGAATTACAGGCTCCTGACTTGGGACAGGCACAGGCCAACCCTCCCCTAACCTGGGACAGCGGTATAACAGTACAACATAAGAACGAACTATAAAAATCAGTTGAAAAAGGCTTACATCCAGACACAAAAAGACACAATGAACAGATCTGAGAGGACTTGCAGTTATCTGACAGCTAGTTCAAAGCCACTAACAACTCATACCCGTAGGCAGGGGGTTCGGACGAACCCCCCTTGAAAACAAATAAGCACTGTTAAAGTCAATGTTCTGTTCGAATTGTGACTTTGTGAGTCCAACGCCCCCCCCCTTGAAATTCCTGGCTACAGGCCTGCAACTTAAAAAAATAAATCAAGTCTATATGAAAGTAAGGAGATGTGGGTTGTAATGTATAAGTCAATGAAACAGAAAACAAACAACACAAGCACATCTATTGTGAAACAACAAAGCCAATTGAGAAAGGCAATAGTTTGAATAGATTAGTGGTACATGTATTTGGTTTAATACAAAAAACGTGGCTCCCTTTTTAGCAATGTTATTCCCAACAGCCTTAATACTGATAACTCATCAGTTTTACAAGGTATCAAGAACATGAAGAAGGTGTGTAGAAAAAAAAGAGATAATCCTAACAACTGAAGTATACACTAGGGAGACAGCAATTCAACAACACAAATATGTTAAAACTATTTTGAATACCCTACAATTATCAGACCGTTAATGTCAAAGCAAGAAAACTGAAATATCTTTATTTTAGTCAGAAGATTTCACTCAATTTGATCAATAGCACTTTCAAATTTTAGGAACATAATAAAACCAAACAAATAATGATATGGTCATATAAATCTGAAGTTGAAAAATTGATTTTCCAAATATCATGTCATTTCTGAAAGATAAAGCATGTCTTTTGAATACCAAAAAATCTGCCTACTCATCACCAACAAAATAGAGATTTGTTTGGTACTGAAAGTCAAAGGTCGAAGTCTGGTCACAGTGTACAGTGTGTACAGTTTAATAAATATAAATATATCTATTGTCAATCAGTATTTAAAGTACAGATCTGAGAATACTCACTTGCTAAGAGCTAGATTACAGCCAATAACAATAAGTACAAAAATATGTATGAAAGACTAAAATATCAGTCAGTACACTTACAGTACACATCCAACATCCAATGTATCTAGTGTACAGACGTCTTAAACAGTCCGAGAAAAACACAAGCTTGTGCAATGCTAGAATATAGGTATTAACATTGTTTTGAAGTTGCACTTCTAACAATAAGTAATGTTTTTTTTTAGCTTTCTGTGTCAAATATTTAGCTACATTGTAATCTGACCCAAACAGCATGTATAAACTTCTGTCTAAACATCAAAATTCACCTCATGTTTTGCGCATTTTAAAACAATCATACCCTTGGCAAGGTGCTCTAAACGTTGTCCATGCGTTTGTAAATTCGTCTTCTGTTAGTCTCCCTTATGACCATGATAACTCTTATAATAAGTTCGTCAATACTTAACAGAATTGTATATTTGGTCAGTATCTTAAGTGTTATGAGTTGAAATATATGTTATGAAAAAAAGGAAGATGTCATTGTGGTATGAGACACCTCACCTCTAGAGACCAAAGGTATTAGAAGGTGTATAATTTTGAGATTTGTCGGGTACTTTCTTACCTCCTTCTCCAGCTAAGAGACAGAATATTTGAAAATTTTAGGGTATGAGCAAATATTAGTACTAAATAATGTTTGCTTGGAGTCAGAAAAATACTTTGGTCTAGGTACTTTTCTTCTTGTGGAGTCTTTCAACTTGTCAGCTTGCACATATTGCAGTTTAAACAAAAGACTAAGTGTCGTTCTTTTATCATTCATATTTCATTAAAATCAATTGTCAGAAACACGCATGAAATATTTGCCACTGGATGTTCTTAAAACTTACAATCAGAAACAGATAATCGTCCTGTGTTGGGTAGAAGGCGTATACCATGGAAAATAAATATGTGTTTTCCCCCGCAACTGAACGTTGGGGGGGGGGGAATATTGTTATACCCATGTTCGTCCCTTTATATGTACATAGTTTTTCAGCTTAACTCCTCCTAAAGTTTGAAATCTAGGAAGTGTTCACTTTGCTATCTGTTTGTACAAATATTGAAGATATGCATGTGGTCAGGGTTTGATTTTTATTCTTTTGGGAGATACCAGCAGGAGTTTAACTTTTGTCATTTTTTTAGGGTATAAGGGGTTAAATGTTAAAGTTATTTTTAGAATAACAATTTTGCATCTGTGGGGGCATCAATTACGTCTCCCAGACACAATAATATCTCAAAGAAAAGTCATAAATTGACTTTGCTATAATATAGTTACTGCAGAGTGCAGTTCTAGGGCGTCACTTTGTATATTTCTTCATTAAATTTAAAAAAAAATGTGTAATTGTGCTCCGTTTACCGGTATACAACATATATTCCGCTTTCTGAATTAGACCCCCTCTTTATTTTTTGGTGGGGGGGGGGGGGGGGGGTTGATTTAGGATCTGCCCCTTCTTTTTTACATGATACAGATATCATTCAAAGAGAATGTTGGGTCAAACCTAGCTATATAGCAAGCATAAGTTAACCTTCCACTTTTATGACAATTGGTTATCTTTCCATTTTATATTAAAAACAATGATGCTTCTGACACGTCCGAGCACTGATGAATTTAAGTTATTTCAGGGAGGTCCCCCCCCCAGGTAATTGCTTCTTAAGATGTAAAGACATGCTCTTTTTTCAATTTATCTATTAAGAAAAGGTTGTTTTGAATAAGAGTAGCCACATACATTTGTACCATTCTACTTAGTTAAATGTCTTCATGAACCTGAAAATCAACTTCTCAAAAACCGGATCGTATTTACCTCAAAAAGTCCATATTCACAAAAAATATATATGCTTTTGCTTCAGAATTCAACAGACTATCTTTTAAAATGGTTTAAAACATTATTCACATTAAACTAGCAATAAAAAGTTAATAAGGTTATCTACAGAAAGCTTATTAATATAATTTTTGAGAAAAAAGTGCATAAATATTGTAAAAAACGTGACGACATGATCAACATTTTTATGAAAATTCTGTACTAGGCTACATATTTTTATTTTTGATATGTTTTAGACAAGAGTCAACTGAAATAGAATGATCAAACAAATCAATTCTATCATCAGGGTCTAGGGAGATAATAGAGTTTGAAAATTTCAAATTTTTGACAATTTTCCAACTTGAAAATATTTGTTAATTTTGTTGCCATGGTAACCAAGTTTCCTTTCTTGCATCCATCTATTCAAATGTTTCCTATTTAAGTTGAACATTATAGATTGAAGGATCTGGTATATACTTTTTATACAGTTCATCAATATTGCACTATTTCCAATTAGAAAAAATATACAAATTTGGGGTATTTAAGGCCATTAAACACCTTGTTGCTAGGAACAGCCGTTTTCATAGCAACATCTTGATTTTTTGTGTGCAAATTGCCATTTATATTATTTTTGCCTCAAGTGGAATCAATTAAACTATAGCAGATAGATATCCTTCACTATGGATGTATCACCCTTTGCATGATTCTTAGCTGGACTGCTACTTAAATATGAACACGATTCATATTAGCCATTGCTTTTTTTTTCTTATTTAAGTATTTATTTTTAATCCCCATTCCTCCTACCAACTGGACTGCCCCAGCTTCAGATGGTGTCATATCCATGTGACGATTGCAAAACGATGAAAAAAATGACGTGCTCAATACTTGTAAGTACAAAAAACATATATCCATGATGTTGATTGTTCGATGATTATAATCTGAAGATGGTTCTTTCTGGAAGTTTTGAACACGTACATCCCATCGCTTAACTCTGCACCCAATTATTTCAGTTAAAAGAATTATTTTCGAGGTCCATTGACCAAATAGTCCACGTGATTACCATTGCGTTGTAATAATATCAACTCAATCCAACAATCTATATAATATTCATTAATTCTGATACTATAATAATATATCCAGTTTATCCAGTTCTAATGGAATCACGATATACAATGGGGCATATTCTAAACATGTGCATGTAACAAACAACACACTCGGTACACTCGCAGAGTACATCAGATATTTGTTTTTATCATATATTTAGTACAAAATAGCTGTTTGTATATCTAATAAAGGTGCGTTTTCCAGTCTGTATCACCTACCCTGTATCGCGTACCCTGTATCGCATAGATAAACGCGTATCGCATACCCCGTATCGCATGGTAAAACCCGTATCGCATAGCTAAACCCGTATCGCATACCCCGTATCGCATACCTTTTTTTTTTTTTTTTTTTAACATAATGTCAGTTTTTTGTTTTTTTTGCTTCAGAATTTTTTTTCCTAAAAATAGGTCAATTTTTTGAATGACGTCATTGTTTGGTATGTAACTTCACAAACGTCAAGTTTTCAGATTGAATGTGACGTCACGAACATCAAGTTTTTACAACATATTTTTTGGCACACTAAATGCAACTATAAAAAATACAAAACACTCAAATAAATACAATAATAAACAAAATATTTTCAAAACAACAGATGGTAAGGTAACCTAGGTGCTTCGTAAAAATAATTGAGCAGTTATTTTAATGCTTTGAAACAAGACAAAAGCAGAACTGAAGGTAACCAAGTGCTATGGATCAGAAAACAGTTTATATATAGAGAATAATACATGGCAAAATCCGTATCATATGTCGTATCATCCCGAGACATCAATATCAGCCCGAGGGCCTTTAGGCCCGAGGGATGATATTGGTCGAGGGTGATACGGCATGTGATACGGATTTTGCCATGTATTATACGCTTTATCATATACTTCAACAGAAGAGTATTATAGTATATGAACTGTTTTCTGATCCATAGCACTGGGTTACCTTCAGTTCTGCTTTTGTCTTGTTTCAAAGCTTTAAAATAACTGCTCAATTATTTATACGAAGCACCTAGGTTACCTTACAATCTGTTGTTTTGAAAATATTTTGTTTATTATTGTATATATTTAAGTGTTTTGTATTTTTTATAGTTGCATTGAGTGTGCCAAAAAATATGTTGTAAAAACTTGATGTTCGTGACGTCACATACAATATGAAAACTTGATGTACGTGACGTTACATACCAAACAATGACGTCATTCCAGAAAATTACCTATTTTTTGAAAAAAAATTCTTAAGCAAAAAAAACCCCTAAAAAACTGACTTTAGTTAAAAAAAAAAAAAAAAAAAAAGGTATGCGATACGGGTTTTACCATGCGATACGGGGTATGCGATACGGGTTTAGCCATGCGATACGGGGTTTGCGATACAGGGTAGGTGATACAGACTGGAAAAAAGAACCTTTATTAGATATACAAAATAGCTGTATTTTGTACTAAATATATGATAAAATATAATACTCTTCTGTTGAAATATATGATAAAGCGTATAATACATGGCAAAATCCGTATCACATGCCGTATCACCCTCAACCAATATCATCCCTCGGACCTAAAGGCCCTCGGGCTGATATTGATGTCTCGGGATGATACGACATATGATACGGATTTTGCTATGTATTATTCTCTATATAATATTGACAAGGAAAGTCTCATAAAATTAAGCTAGCTATTCAAATAGTAGGATTGCATATCTAAATTTTGTGTAACTTCCTATACTAAAAAATACTTTTCTGAGACATCACGAAGCTTAATTTTGTGTATTCTCTTTACTTTTCGTCATTAACTAAACATATTGAACTACTTTTATGCATTTTTAAGAGCTGCTTTGTAAATATATACATAAGAGTATAAGTGTGAGGGTTAGCGCTATCACACCAGGTTGAATCCACTATTTTCTACATTTGAAAATGCCTGTACCAAGTCAGGAATATGACAGTTCTTGTCCATTCGTTTTTGATGTGTTTTGCTGTTTGATTTTGCCATGTGATTATGGACTTTCCGAATTGATTTTCCTTTGAGTTCAGTATTTTTTGTGATATTACTTTATACATAAGAGGCATTCAATACTAGAGGATTACCGAACATCAACATACATATATCACCTTGATCTCTGTAAACATTCTAAGTAATTTAGCCATCGTGTTACTTTTATATCTGATAAAAAAATTATATTCTGGCAATGTTTTAATAATGAATCAAAAATACATGTTGCATTTAAGATTAAGTGTTCTTATTTTTTTCTCTAAAATTAAAGTTGCTTATTTATTAAAGCGTCTGTAATATAAGTTAACCAATCATCATATTCTTATTAAAGGTATTTCGGCATTGGTGAATTCTTAGATACTGTAATAGGAATTATATGGTATGGTTTATGCTTTTGTTTTTTTCCTTTATAACATACTTGTATTATTTGTTTACAATTCTGAACTTTATCAGAACGTCCGTGTTAAGAACTGTGACGAAGTTTATAAACTATCACAAGGATCATACATTACTCATATGGCACATTCTCAATAATTAACAAGTAAATTGACTATACTATACTTAACCAAACATCAACATACATATATATATACATATATCACAACGATCTCTGCAAGCGAACTAAGTAATGATGATGGGAGTTTTTAACGACCTTGACTGGCTAAACAGCCCTCGCACGGTTGTTGCTTGCTTTTGTATCTGATAAATACGATTTTCTGGCAATGTTTAACTAATGAATCAAAATACATGTTGCATTTAAGATTTAGTGTTCTTATTTCTCTCTCTCAGATTGATTTTATTTATTTACCAAATCGTGTGTTATAGAAATAAAACCGATCATCGAAAAGTATGAATATGTTAATACTTTTAGTAATAAGATTTTATTTCTTCATTCTTTGCTTAAGTATCCATGTTAACAAAACATATAAAGAATGGTGCTGAAGGATTATGATAAGTCTAAAATATAATATTGGAAAATGACTACTGCCGTTAACAGAGCTGTATGTTTAGTGTATAAAGGTCTTGGTCGGTTGGTAAGTTTTGAAGAGATTTTCATCAGTAAGGATAAAAGGACGAAAAATATCATAACTTCGAAAACAACAGACACTTCTAAACGTTTGAAGTGCAGGAAATAAACGAGTGTGTGTCTCTTAATGTGTTGGGTTTGGTTTATCCTATCTATTCGGTGTCTTCGTTTAAAGTAGACGAAATACTTTTATTCTAGTTTGGAATATTCACCATAAACATAAAAAAACATTTTCAATTCTCAAATGTAACCGAAACTTCAGAATTAAGGCTTTATATACACCACTGGGTCGATGCCACTGCTGGTGGACGTTTCGTCCCCGAGGGTATCACCAGCTCCCAGTAGTCAATACTTCGGTGTTGACATGAATATCAATTATGTGGTCAATTTAATAAATTCCCTGTTACAAAACTTTGAATTTTCGAAAAACAAAGGATTTTCTTATCCCAGGCATAGATTACCTTAGCCGTATTCGGCACAACTTTTTCGAATTTTGGATCCTCAATGCTTTTCAACTTTGTACTTCTTTGGCCTTATGAATATTTTGATATGCGCGTCTGGCGTACTAAATTATAATCCTGGTACCTTTGATAACTGTTTACACCACTGGGTCGATGCCACTGCTGGTGGACGTTTTGTCCCCGAAGGTATCACCAGCCCAGTAGTCAACACTTCGGTGTTGACATGAATATCAATAATGTGGTCATTTTAATAAATTTCCTGTAACGAAACTTTGAATTTTCGAAAAACTAAGGATTTTTTTTATCCTAGGCATAGATTACCTTAGCCATATTTTGCACAACTTTTTTTGAATTTTGAATCCTCAATGCTCTTTAACTTTGTACTTGTTTGGCTCTATGAATATTTTGATATGAGCGTCACTGATGAGTCTTATGTAGACGAAACGCGCGTCTGGCGTACTAAATTATAATCCTGGTACTTCTGATAACTATTTATTGTACTGTAAGTAAAGGTATACATTTTTTTTAATTTCAAGGACAAAACTTCACAAGAGATACTGGAATTATTTTCAGCAAAAGGGCAAATGTCTAGAACATTTTGACGTTATCTTAATTAACATGCAAAGCAAATCTGTCTGTCTAAAATAGTTTCTTGTCAGGAAAATGAAAAACACAAAACACATTTCCTGTATGTATTAATATCTATTTGCAAATTTGCTTATTCTGTTTGTTTTAACCGTTCAAAGTTTAGTTATTAAGAATAACTTTTTACATTCACTGCATAAATGCTGTTAATTTACACTAACTCAATGATTGAAGGTACATTGTATTGTGCACGAACATATATATCTATTGATAAGGTATACCTTTGTTTAATGAAATAGAAGCACCCTCTTCAGATGAAAAAAAATTGTTGACGGATAACTTATATTTCTGTAAACAAATGTTCCAATGAAAACATAAAAATCTCACGTTTCACTAGAGCCAAAAAACAATGAAATCTCCATCCACTAACTGAAGTGTTCTCTATCCAGATACTCAAGTTAGTTGTCCAGTTAGTATAAAAATCAATTCATCTATTCGGTTTATCCAGTTTTCTGAATTAAGTAAATCAAACTGGTCCCGTGTTTGTGCAAACCCCATTATCTATTAATAACATTAACGATACCAATTTTTCTACATTAGATGCGCATTTCGACAACACATGTCTCTTCAGTGATGCTCGTGGCAAAAATATGTCAAAACCAAAGCTTATA
Source organism: Mytilus trossulus (assembly GCF_036588685.1). Classification (NCBI taxonomy): domain Eukaryota; kingdom Metazoa; phylum Mollusca; class Bivalvia; order Mytilida; family Mytilidae; genus Mytilus; species Mytilus trossulus. Next base: position 80,414,117 of record NC_086380.1, on the reverse strand, counting down.
TAAAAGTTGAAAAGTTATATAATCCAAAAGTTCCAGAAAGTATAGCCAAATGCGTGTAAGGAATCAGAGCTTTGCATGAGGGAGATACATTCCTTAATTTATAATAATTTTTGATATTTTGTAACAGCAAATTTGATAACACAAAAAATCCGTATTTTCATGACAGTACCTGAGTACTGGCTACTGGGCTGGTGATACCCTCGGGGACTAACAGTCCACCAGCAGAGGCATATTAAATTTCATGGCCCTAAATATTCGTCCAACATTCCCAATAATCACAGTGGACGACCTCATCAATCACATTGGGTATTCGAGACAATCGCAATGGACATCTTCATCTATTATGGTGTATATTAAAAACACAACTAATAATGGGCATTTCCAAAAATTATAGATGACACAGGAGAAATTTCCAACAATTACAGTGGGCATTTACAATAATCACTAGGGGGGAAATCCCAACGATCACAGTGGATATGCCCAACAATTAAAGGAACATTTTTAATAATCAGAGGGTGAGGATACTATCGCAATAACGACAGAGCACATTGTTAACATTTACAAGGTAGTATCGTCCGACAAAAGCTATATACATGTACTTAAGAGTGTATTTTGTTTTTCTTTGTTGACATTGTTGTTGGTGTTTTTATAGTGGTGCAGGTTGTAAAACAATGTTGATTGTGGTGTCCCTTCTTTTACATTTTTATCTCTAGTATATCTGTTTGTTTTGCTCACACATAGGTGTTAATATTATTGAATTCAATGCTACTGTCATATAAGTGAGCGGATTATATATCTATGAAATCAGGTTTAATCCATCATTTTCCACACAAGGAAATGCCTGTACTAAATCAAGGATATGACAGTTGTTTTCAATTCATTTGATGTATTTGCGCCTTTGAAACTGACATTTGCATGTGATGATGTACTTTCCGTTATGACATTTTCCATGGAGTTCGGTAATATTGTTATTTTGCTTCTTATGTAACATTTACATATATCATTCACGCCCTGTGTCGATAATCTTGATAAATAAGTAAATAAAGGAAACAGTAGTATACCGCTGTTCAAAACTCATAAATCCATGGACAAAAAACAAAATCGGGGTAACAAACCAAAACCGAGCGAAACGCATTAAATATAAGAGGAGAACAACGACACAACACCGAAACGCAAAATACACAGAAACTGACCAATCATCAGACAAAACACCACGAGAATAACAAATATAACATGAAAACCAAATACATGAATTTGGGATAGACAAGTACCGTGCCACGTCTTATCTCAATATCTCAAAAATAAGAGAAAACACAAACGACTCAACGTTAAAATGCAATACACAGAGAAACGAACAATAATTTAACAATGACCATCTTCCTGACTTGGTACAGGACACTTTTAAAGGGGAATAAAAGTGGTGGGTTAAACCTGGTTTTATGGCATGCCAAACCTCGCACTTTAATGGCAAAGTTGAATATAATATTGAAATGACAACATAATATTACAGGACTACAATACAAATAAATAGGAGAACATATTAGACAAAAAAAACATGATTAATAGATAACAAAAAGCATCAGGTTTAAAATTCAATACGCCAAAAACGCGCCTTGTCCACACAAGACTCACCAGTGACGCCCAGATATAAAAGATCGGAAGTGAAAAAAGTACAAAGTTGTACAGCACTGATGATCAAAAGTTGAAAAGGTTTCGCCAAATACGGCATTGTTTTTATGCCCGTGATAAGAACATTCTTATTATATAGAACAATTCATGCTATTGCAAACAGTAAATTTTATCAAATGAATATGAAAGAGATATACATAAAGAAACTGAAGTATTAAAAATTACAGAAAACTAAACCTAAATACATAACGCCTAGATATAAAAGATCGAACGTGAAAAAGGTACAAAGTTGTACAGCACTGAAGATAAAAAGTTGAAAAGGTTAAAATATAAATAAGCAATGAAATCAGGTGAACTCATAATATAGTTCTTACGAATTATACATATCTTAAGTGAAAAAATACTGGTGCCATTACAAGATCATCTTTTTTTTTACAATATAATCATTATCTTATTAACATCTCATAAATGTTTTTGTACACCTCTCAAGATGATCAAGTTTGGTAGTCAAAGCTGTGGGTAATATTTGTGGATAATGGCTTTAGAAGGCACAGTTTTCCAGGTTTGTTTGTAATACACTATCAAACATTTACATACATCTATCACAAAGATCTCTGGAAACAAACTGAGTAGTTCATGTCATCACTTACTTTTTTCTGACAAATAAGATGTTCTGACAGCGTTTTCATACTGAATAAAAAAAAACATATTCCAGCTGAGATTGAGTGATCTCAGTTTTTCAGATTAATTTATTTATCTTATTTTGTTAGAATTTCATCGAGAATTGTAAATTTATGAATACAATTGTATTTGAATTTGATCATGTTTTAACCTGAATGACATACTGTTTTTTTATTATTAGTTTTCGTCTTTATCTAAAGATCCATCTTGTGCTCATGTTAATGTAACATGTATTGTTGAAATGCGCAACTGGTGCAAAAAAAATGGTACCGTTAATTTTATTACTACCACTGGGTCGATGCCTCTGCTGGTGGACTATTAGTCCCCGAGGGAATCACCAGCCCAGTAGCCAGTACTTCGGTACTGGCATGAAAATACGGATTTTTTGTGTTATTAAAATTTGCTGTGACAAAATATAAGAAATTATTATAAATTAAGAAATGTATATCTCCCTCCTGCAAAGCTCTGATTCCTTTCGCGGATTTGTCTATACTTTTTGGACCTTTTGAATTATAACTCTTCATCTTTTATATAAGCTTTAGATTTCCAATATTTTGTCCACGATCATCACTGAGGAGACATGCATGTATTGTCGAAATGCGCATCTGGTGCAAGAAAATTGGGTACCGTTAATTTTATGCATATAAAGAAGATGATAAACATTTTTATTCTTGTTCGGGAAATTTACCATAAGCATAAGCAAATGACAATTCCTAATATAAAAAAGATAACAATCCAGCATTTCAGCTGTCAAAAAACACAGTTTGCTTATGACGTCACGACAGAAATGTCACGAAAAGTTTGGTAAGATATTAAGCAAAAGGGCAAAATTTAACATTTTGACGTACATGTATAATCTTAATTTACATGTAATGCATTTTCTTGAATGATTTTTGCCAACAAAATAGTTAACATAATTCACACTTCCTGTGTGAATATAATTATGACAGAGGAATTTGCTGTCATTTTATTGAACTTTATAAAAAGGATGAATTATACAACACAATACGTGATTGTACACATGTTAATTGTGGTTTTAGTATCGCCTTCATTAGGTTCGCAAAACTAAACTATGGGTGTATTTCTTTCTCACACAAACGATGCAAACGGTTAAGCGCGCACATGGTTTGATTATTTGTTTCTAACATACGTTGGAAAAGTTTACATAAACTTTGACAAAATATGCACTCGCTAAAGATGCGTCTATAGTTTGTTAGTACAAACAGATTATTCAAGTGTGTGGCGAAAAAATGTATATATATATATTTTAATTTGGACATGTGTATCTTTTTATTGAGACACTGCCCCCTTTACAACGGAAGCACGGGCAGGCACATTTGTCTATAAGCATATATGTACAATGAATGACGCACAATGAATAATATACCCATAAGACAATAGAGTTAGAAACATGATCACTTTAAAATACTTCATCTTTTTATTAAAGACATATTACATTATTATATACGATGAAATCTCAACTATGGAAATTTACATCAATCTTTTAGTTCTGATAACTAAGATGTTCTGACAGCGATTTCATGATGAATCAAAACACATGTTGAGATTTAATAATCTTAGTTTTCCAGATTTCGTTTACTTATTTGTTTAAGCTTCATTATACTACAAATCGATCAGCAAAAATTTTAAAACCATAAATATTATGCATAAAATTTGAATTTGGCGATGTTTTTTTTTTAACTCAATGACATGCTGTTTTTATTATAATTTTTCTTTATAAGAATACCCATCATGTCCTTATGTCAACAACATTTATGAAAAGCTGTTCTCATATTGAGCAGATAAGTTTGATTCTTAATTGGAAACCAATTATGGTGGAATCCTATGGTTATGTTTCGTTTGTAAAAGAATTGATCGGTCGGGGAGTTGGGGAGATATTTCATAAGGTAGGACAAAAAGTGGTAAACAATTCTTATTTCGGTTGTATGTGTAGTGGGATTAAACTATCATCATGTAATATTGTTTCTAAGGGTATATCTTTGTGTCAATTGTGCTGTGTTTTGTTCAGTTGCTATATATTTTGGCGTCACAGAAAGGAGAAGATATATTTTTGCTATTCTTGTTTTACACATTTACCATAAACTTAAGCAAATTATATTCTTCTGATATAAATCAGATAAAAACTCCAGCATAAAATATTTAAGAAAGTTTGAGTAATATCACAATTTGAATATGACGTCACGAAATAAATACCACAATAAAGATTATAAAGTTATAAAGCAAAGCAGCAAATTTCTGGAACATTTTGACGTACATGTATAGTTTAACATGTAATGCAAATGCATCTTGTACAATAATGTATTTTTAATAAAATGATAAACATAAAGCAAACGTTCGTGTTAAATATATTGAGAAGGAGGGATGTGACCTGCTATTCACAGAAATGTATATATTTTTTTTTATCTTATATAATTTTGCATTGGGATGAATTTGTTTTTACAAAATTTCATGCACTTAAAAAAGGGGGAGGGGGAGTTTTATCAGATTGCTTTCCAAACATTATTTATATTTGCACGTTAGGTTGTTTTTTGTTTTTGTTTAAACCTATCCATTAAGGTGGTACCCAACACCTTCACTTAATTCAATTTGTCTGGTTTAGTTTTCATAAAATTTTGACGAAGTATTTACTTTGACCCTTTGACAAAAATATAAAGATTTCAAATATGTCAACCAACCAATTTATCAGGAAAGGAAAATTACACTGGTCACATAGCAGTTTGACAAACACTAATTTTGATCATTGAGAAGTTTAATATTCCCTTAATAAGAAACGTAATTAAAATGTTTAACTGATTTACAGAGTTATCTCCCTGTAGTATTAGGTAGCACCCTAAGATCGCATGACATCAAATGTTTGGAATGCAAACGTATATTTATTGTTAACAAAAGAAATCTTTCCAGAACAGTGTAATTATATATGGTCAGATAAAAAGACGAAACCAGTTTTAAGATTGTACAGGTCCTATTCTGAATATTTATAGGATTCATTCTCAACACTCACATTGCTAAATCAGGAAGCAAGGAGTCAAATTGTAAACAAAGCTCCAAGTATAACAAATGATCATAATTTTCGATCAATGTTTTGTCCAGTATGTCTGTGCAAATAACAATCATACGTTTGAGGAATGCGAGAGAGCATACATAACTTAAAAACTAAGATGTTATCGGCATCGTTCTACTAGCAGCGGACAAGTTTTAATTCCGTTTGTTCTTACGTGCGTTCTTATTGATGTTGGTGATAGAAAAAAAGGTATGTGTTCTAAGAACTATATCAAATTTTGATAGATATTGTCCCGCCTGATGATTTTTTTTAATAAACAGCCGTATAAGAAACAGGCATGTTTCAAGAATAACCACATGGGCGCATTTTTCTAAGCTTCAGGTTCATTTAAGTGTATGGTGCAAACATATAAAAACAATTATATCTATTCAGACACCAAACCCTTTACAACGGGAAAATTTGTAGGCAAATACGTTATTAGCATATGTAAAATAAAAAAAAAAAATAAGACAATAGAGTAAAAACTTGATCCCTAGTATAAAATACGTCATATGTCAACAAAGACATATTTACATCATTACATACGATAAAATTTTAACATAGAAAGTTTACATCAATCTTTTATTTCTGATGAATAAGATGTTCTGACATGATGAATCAAACACATGTTGAGATTTAGTTATCTTAGTTTTTCCAGATTTCTTTTTATTTGTTAAAGCTTCTTTACTACAAATCGATCATCAAGAATTTTTAATCCATAAATACATTTTTATATGAATTTGATGGGTTTTTTTATAACCTCAATGACATGATGTTTGTTTAATGTCATTTTCATCTTTATTAAAATATACCAATTATGTGCTCATGTTAATTTTTTTTATAAAGAACCGTATTGACAGGTGAAGATATAACTTTGATTCTTAATAGGAAACCCATTAATCTAAAGACTATATTTGTTTTCAAAAGACTTAATCGGTCGGGAGGTTGAAGGAGAGGTACCACCAGGTAGGATAGACAGCGGTAAACACTTCTCTTCGTGGTTGTATGTGAAGTGGAGTTTTTTGTTTAAGCTTTAGCTATGTTATGCTGTTCTGACTATGTAATTAGGTAATGTCTCTTCCAAAATAAGGTCTTGCCGAAACACGGAAATATATCTCTATGAGTTTATGTAATTGCTGTAAAGTCTTACAGTTTGATAGCGTATGCTCTTGACACAACGAATATGATTATATTCCTGATAAATGTTTACTTCTTACACTTGGTGGAGTAAAAGTTATGACATCAAGTATGACAAATGATCATAATTTCCGTGAATTGTTTCGTCCAGAATCTTTTTGCAAAATAGCAATCATAGTGTATCATACGCTTTAGACATTTGTCCAGCATGTTTGTGCAAATAGCAATCATAGTGTATCATACGTTTTAGACATTTGTCCAGCATGTTTGTGCAAATAGCAATCATATTGTATCATACGTTTTAGTTATTTGTCCAGCAGGTTTGTGCAAATAGCAATCATAGTGTATCATACGTTTTAGACAAGTGTCCAGCATGTTTGTGCAAAAAGCAATCATAGTGTATCATACGTTTTAGACATTTGTCCAGCATGTTTGTGCAAATAGCAATCATATTGTATCATACGTTTTAGACATTTTTCCAGCATCTTAGTGCAAAAGCAATCATAGTGTTTCATACGTTTTAGACAATTTGTCCAGCAGGTTTGTGCAAATATCAATCATAGTGTATCATACGTTTTAGATATTTGTCCAGCATGTTTGTGCAAATAGCAATCATAGTGTATCATACGTTTTAGACATTTGTCCAGCATGTTTGTCCAAATAGCAATCATAGTGTATCATACGTTTTAGACATTTGTCCAGCATGTTTGTGTAAATAGCAATCATAGTGTATCATACGTTTTAGAAATTTGTCCAGCATGTTTGTGCAAATAGCAATCATAGTATATCATACGTTTTAGACATTTGTCCAGCATGTTTGTCCAAATAGCAATCATATTGTATCATACGTTTTAGACATTTGTCCAGCATGTTAGTGCAAATAGCAATCATAGTGTTTCATACGTTTAAGACATTTGTCCAGCAGGTTTGTGCAAATATCAATCATAGTGTATCATACGTTTTAGATATTTGTCCAACATGTTTGTGCAAATAGCAATCATAGTGTATCATACGTTTTAGACATTTGTCCAGCATGTTTGTGCAAATAGCAATCATAGTGTATCATACGTTTTAGACATTTGTCTAGTAGGTTTGTGCAAATATCAATCATAGTGTATCATACGTTTTAGACATTTGTCCAGCATGTTTGTGCAAATAGCAATCATAGTGTATCATACGTTTTAGACATTTGTCCAGTATGTTTGTGCAAATAGCAATGATAGTGTATCATACGTTTTATACATTCGTCCAAAATGTTTTTGCAAATAGCAATGATAGTGTAACATACGTTTTAGCCATGTGGATATGTGAGAGAGCATGCATAACTTAAAAACTAGGATACTATCGGCATCTCTTTGCTATCAGCGGACTAGATTTAATTGCGTTTGTTCTCATGTAGGATATCATCCTATTCATATTGCTGATAGATTAAGAAATGATATTAATTCTGAGAACTATCAAACATTTTTAAAGATATTGTCCAGCCTGATATATTTTGGAATAAACATCCGATTAAGAAACAAACATATTTGAAGAAAAAAGATATGCACCCTTTTGTCTGAGCTTCAGGTTCTTTTCAGTGTATGGCGCAAAAACTGGGACAACTGCGTCTTTTAGCATATAAAATTAATATTGTGCTATGAAATAGAGGAAAAAAACATAATACAAAACAGTTAAAAACTCGATCTCTTTAACAGGTCAAGAACTCTATATTTTCGGACGTCAGAATATATTTGCATAGTAATTTCCAAAACACAAGGCCAATATGGCCTTGAAAAACTTACCAATCGCCTCAATGAAATACAATGCATTGTGGGCTACTACGAGTAAACTATCACTTTAAACACGTGGCATTAGTGGGAAAACAGTCATCTAATATATTGTCTGGGACTCTCATTACCAATGTTTTTATCCTGCAAATATATTTAATGTAAAATATATAACGAATCTTCAATTTGCATGCTCAGATTAAAAAAATATTGTTTACTTGCTTCACGATTCGACTTTCTTTTTCGCCTTGCAAAAGTAGTTGAACCGGTTTTGTGCATTGTTATGAATTGAACCTGCATTAATTTCACGACATGAAACAGTGAAATATCCAATTAAGTGACCACTGTCCAGTAAGAAAATCATTTGAGCTCTTTTAAACCGGTATAATGTACGTCAAACCAAAACATTGCTGCTTCGAAAATCACAATGAACTAGCAATCGGAAACACTGCTTAATTTCAAGAATATTGCCCTTGTGGCATTACAGCATGTCGTGAAATTAAATCAAATGAAATGACCACTGTCCACTGTAAAAAAAAGAGCTCTTTTTAACCTGTATAATGTCATTCGAAATTCATTTCTGCCTAGAAAAACACGAAAACTTTCATTGAAACACTTCTTTCTGCACTGAATGTGTATTTTTTTTTATCAGGACCTGAACTAAAAGTAAGAACATCATACTATTCAGTATGCTAATAATAAGTGTTATGAAAGCGGCAGGGGCAGACCCAGCCATTTTAAAAAGGGGTTGGTCCTAATCCTGGACAAAAGTGGAGGGGGTTCCAACTACATGCTCCCATCCAAATGCACTGATCGTCCAATAAAAGGGGTCCATCCCCCGGAACCCCGCCCCCTTGATCCGCCACCGAGCGGGTACGATATATAGCTCAATAGATATAGGAAGATGTGGTGTGAGTGCCAATGAGACAACTCGCCATCCAAAGAACTATTTAAAAGGTACATTTTTTATAGTTTCATCCATCGATCATATCCATTTGTTGCTAATTTTATCACAACATATACCTCAGAGGTTTTTTAATCGTTCGGCTGCTGTCCTGTTGACATATGTAAAATATCTCCAATATTAAAAGTCTCTGGATCATAGTGGGTGCCATATTACCTATTATTTTTTTTTTCTAAAACGTGCTTTGTATATAGAAATAAGAGGATGAGGTATGAGTGTAAACTGAGACATCTTTCCAACAAAGACATTATTTAGTAAAGTAAGCAGTCATAGGTTAAACGCTGAAAAGTAAGCTATGAATGAACAAAAATACTTGTGTAAAACAATCCAAACACAAAAAACAAAAACAAAAGAAACCCAGCCGAATTAGATTTACATGTATAAAAGGAGAAGAAATCTGTCCCATAAAAAATATATTGTTTGTGCAAATAGCAATCATAGTGTATCATACGTTTTAGACATTTGTCCAGCATGTTTGTCCAAATAGCAATCATAGTGTATCATACCTTTTAGACATTTGTCCAGCAGGTTTGTGCAAATAGCAATCATAGTGTATCATACGTTTTAGACATTTGTCCAGCATGTTTGTGCAAATAGCAATCATAGTGTATCATACGTTTTAGACCTTTTTGTCCAGCATGTTTGTCCAAATAGCAATCATATTGTATCATACGTTTTAGACATTTGTCCAGCATGTTAGTGCAAATAGCAATCATAGTGTTTAATTTTATCACAAAATATACCTCAGAGGTTTTTTTATCGTTCGGCTGCTGTCCTGTTGACATATGTAAAATATCTCCAATATTAAAAGTCTCTGGATCATAGTGGGTGCCATATTACCTTTTTTTCTTTCTTTCTAAAACGTGCTTTGTATATAGAAATAAGAGGATGAGGTATGAGTGCCAACTGAGACATCTTTCCAACAAAGACATAATTTAGTAAAGTAAGCAGTCATAGGTTCAACGCTGAAAAGTAAGCTATAAATGACAAAAAAATACTTGTGTAAAACAATCCAAACAAAAAAAACAAAAACAAAAGAAACCCGGCCGAATTAGATTTACATGTATAAAAGGAGAAGAAATCTGTCCTATAAAAAAATATATTGTATAGGAGCCTTTATTTCAGTGGTTGTCGTTTGTTTATGTGTTACATATTTGTTTTTCGTTCATTTTTTTTTTATATAATTAAGCCCGTTAGTTTTCTCGTTTGAATTTTTTTACATTGTCATATCGGGGCCTTTTTATAGCTGACTATGCAGTATGTGCTTTGCTCATTGTTGAAGGCCGTACTGTGATCTATAAATGTTAATTTCTGTGTCAATTTGGTCTCTTGTGGACAGCTGTCTTATTGGCAATCATAAAACACATCTTCTTTTTTATTTTAGATCCAACGCTGCAATATTCACCAAAAAATTTCAAATTTTCCAACTTGTCGAACATACATATGGATAACATCATTACAGCTTCTTTCCTAATGCTTGTAGAGCTAAACGTTGGTTGGCTTGCTTGCTTTGTTTGTATATTGTACAAACTACAAAATATACAAGTTAAACTATGCCTATATATATATTGTTTAAAGATGTCAATCTTATTTTCAAAGCTTATATAAACAACTATACAAACAAAGCAAGCAAGCTAAGCCAATCAAAGTTTTACTATAAGAAAACAGCTGTAACGCTTTTATTAAATTCGGCAAATGTCCGAGCCCGTTAAAAAACGAACAAACTGAAACTACAGTTGCCGACTTCACTACCTTCAAAACAAAGGGAACAATTTGGAAGTCCCATATACTGAAATGTGACAAAAATAAATACTTATAGATTTTGTTATCACTATCATGTATGTAACTGTTTCTTCGCCTTTTTTACGAACACAAAATTCAAAGATCACACATTTGCCTTTAATTATCAATACGAAAAATGCTGTACTCGAGAATATCAGCACCGGCTATTATCGACAGCTTACTTTACACAAGTAAGTTTGTCTCATGGGTAATTGTGTTTTTTTCGCTGTTGTTTTGTTGCTACATGTCTGGTGGACAAATACATGAAATATCTGTGCCATCATCAAACATGTTAATGGATATATATCGGGTAATTCAAACCCTTTTTTCTTCGCATAGAAACAAATCTTCGTTAATCTGAGCATGGAAGTAGTACTTTATATCACGAACTTTAAATGAGAATACACAAAATGAAAAACTAAGCGAAATTGTGAATCCCGCATTGCACGAAAAAATGTGTTGTATTTCAGTAAATAACACGTGTTCTTGGTTGATTGTAAACACGTAGTAGTCCATCATGCATTGTGACTCATTTAGTGGATTGGTCAAAAACCTAGGTAAAAATAAATTGCGTCACATGTAAATAAACAATTACATGTGCGAGAACATAAGTATGCTAATTTATGCATTTCCATATAAGGTAGTGGTCCCGACCTGTTTAAAATGCTACATCTTTTTATTAAAAACATTACATTATTATATACGATAAAATCTCAACCTATGAAAGTTTACATCAATCTTTTAGTTCTGATAAATAAGATGTTCTGACAGCGTTTTCATTAGGAATCAAAACACATGTTGAGATTAAGTAATCTTATTTTTCCAGATTTCGTTTACTTTTTTGTTAAAAAGCTTCTTTACTACAAATCGATCGATAATTGTGAATCAATAAATATATTTTAATATGAATTTAAAGGTGTTTTTTTAACCTCAATCACATAATGTTTTTTTATTGTGTTTTATTGTTATTTTCATCTTTATTAAAATATCAATTATGTGCTCATGTTCAAAAGTTGTTTTACATATAAAAACAGTATTGAAGGGTGAATATATAAGTTTGATTCTTAATAGGATTGACAGCGGTAAACACTTCTCTTCATAGTTGGATGTGCAATCGGGATGACATTTTCATCACGTAATTGGCCGTTTCAGAATCTAAAGCATAATGGGTAATTTCATTGTTCGTACCCCAGAGTGAAAATAACATTACGTCATTAGTTGAATTTCCATTGATTTGGACGTATTCAACCAATCACGACGTTTCGGTGTACATTTTTGAAAATGTTACCCAGGATGCATTAGATTCTGAAACGGCGAATTGCATCTTATGTCGGTATTGTGTTTATGCCCAGTGTTTAGTGCTAGGCTGCTGTATATTGTAATTGTGGCGTCATATAAAGGCGAAGATATAACTTTTGATTCTTGTGTAGCGGGGTTGCTTCCCTTTAGTACACGTAGAACATATATAGCCAGTCTTAATCAACTGAGCTAGGGAATCGATTCTTTGGCTCAGTGGGTTAAAGCACTGACTGTCACCCAGACAACCGGGGTTCGAATCCCGGTGGTGACGATATGAATTTGTAGAGTAGATAGGTGCTCTCCGGTTACACTTGTTTGGTAAATTTAATCAGATAACAATCAAGCGTTAGTGCTTTAAGAAAGTATAAATTATAACCCAATTTGATTATGACGTCACGAAAGAAATGCCAAGATAAAGATTGGTAAGATGTTCAGCAAAAGGGCAAATTTCTAGAACATGTTGACCTACATGTATAATTTTAATTAACATGAAATGTAAATGCATCTCCTAAAGTATTGTCTTAAAATGATTAGCACAAAGGAAACATTCATAATTTCGAAGGAGGAATGTGCTCTGTGATATTCACACATTTTGTAGTTAAGGCATAACAAGTTTTTTTTTACCAACAACTATATGCATATAATATATAAACTACTCAAAGTATACGTAGATAGCAGAAGGTAGTGTGAAATAAATTTACAACTTGTTAGGTTTTACTTAATGTTTTTGCACGAAATATAAATTTACCGAAATTACATAATTCTCTAAGATTGTTAGAACTCATTAATTGTATATCTTAACACATAGAATGTGTTTTCTAATAATATGGTTTGATAAAGTTAGATAAAAAATCTTGATAAGTGGGACCTTTTAAATAAAATGCATCTCATCTTCAATGTCATTTTTTTCAAAAACTATATAGTCTATTTCTTCTTTGAATTGATGAATAGCGCCCACAAATTCAAAATACTTACAGAGACTACCTCCGTTTACTCAGAGACACATTCAAAATACTCAAAGGAGAACATTCACAATACTCACAAGAGTACATTCTAAATACTCACATTAGCACATTATAAATAACTCACATGAACACATTCTTAATACTCACAGGAGCACATCCCAAATACTCACAGGAGCACATTCTAAATACTCAAAGGAGCACATTCTAAATACTCACTAGAGCACATTATAAATACTCACATGAACACATTCTAAATACTCACAGAGCCATAATACGAATACTAACAGGGGTACATTCATAATACTCACAGGAGGAGAATATTCCAAAAACTCACAGGAGAACATTCCAAATACTCATAGATGCAAATTACAAATATTCACAGGAGCACATTCCAAATACTCACATTATAAATTCCTCACAGGAGCACATTATAAATACTCACAGGAGCACATTCCAAATACTCACAGGAGCACATTCCAAATACTCACATGAGCATATTCCATATACTCACAGGAGCACATTCTATATACTCACATAAGCACATTCTAAATACTCACAAGAGCACATTATAAATACTCACATGAGCACATTCTAAATACTCACAAAAGCACATGATAAATACTCACAGAGCCATATTACAAATACGCACAGGGGTACATTCCTAATACTCACAGGGCCAATTAAATACTCCTAGGAAAACATTCCAAATACTCACAGGAGCACCTCCCAAGTTCTCACAAGAGCATATTTTAAACTAGAAACCACTTAGGGAGGATTTTGTCTAATGCTTAGTCCGTTCCTGTGTGTGTTACATTTTAATGTTGTGTCGTTGTTCTCCTCTTCAACTTAATGCGTTTTCCTCAGTTTTAGTTTGTTACCCGAATTTTGTTTTTTGTCCATAGAATTACGAGTTTTGAACAGCGGTATACTACTGTTGCCTTCATTTGATCAAATAGTCACAGAGACAGATTCTAAATGTTCACTTGGCCAGATTCCAACTACTCAGAGGCACAATCCAAATACTCACATGAGTATATTCAGAATACTTAAATGAGCAAATGCAACATAGTTACAAAGACAAATTTCAAATACTCACAGGAGCATATTACAAAAACTGAGATGAGCAAATTCCAAATAACCAACGTCGTGTTGTAAAAACGACGTGCGCAACGTTTCTGCAATTAATGAAAGCATAAAAGATACTATAGATAAACAACAACAATGGTTCATTAGAAATCTAATTGCATAAACAACATAACCATAAATGGGGTTTCAGCTTTGGACATTGCTTCAGAAAAAGGGAGAAGGTTTGGATCCATTAAAACGTTTAAGCTCACAAGGAAGCTATTAAACCAAGAGTTCCAAATGGTGAAGTTGAAATCATCCCTTCGTAAATTTTACGGACGCCATCACGAGTTGGTTATCTTGTGGAATAACCGTTTCACAAATGATATCGGATATGTTCCTTACGTCGTAACTACAATCCCCTTCCCTTGCATGAATTTGACCTACCGAATTAGACTTTTTACCGGATTTGTAATCACATAAGCAACACGACGGGTGCCGCATGTGGAGCAGGATCTACTTACCCTTCCGGAGCACCTGAGATCACCCCTAGTTTTTGGTGGGGTTCGTAATGTTTATTCTGTAGTTTTCTATGTTGTGTCATGTGTGCTATTGTTTTTCTGTTTGTCTTTTTCATTTTTAGCCATGGCGTTGTCCATGGCGTTGTCGAGTTTGACTGTCCCTTTGGTATCTTTGGTCCCTCTTTTAACCTCGCTGCAAATGTTTGCACCTGTCCTAAGTCAGGAATCTGATGTACAGTAGTTGTCGTTTGTTTATGTAATTTATACGTGTTTCTCGTTTCTCGTTTTTTAGTATCGATAGATTATACCGTTGGTTTTCCCGTTTGAATGGTTTTACACTAGTAATTTGGGGCCCTTAATAGCTTGTTGTTCGTTGTGAGCCAAGGCTCCGTTTTGAAGGCCGTGCATTGACCTATAATTGTTTACTTTTAAAAAAAATGTTATTTGGATTGAGAATTGTCTCATAGGCACTCACACCACATCTTCCTATATCTATATGAACCTTTCGTGAGTTTTTTGTTTCTAGATCTGAACTCTTTCTAATTCCAAACTAAAAGACAAATAGAAAGAGTTGGTATTGCTTTGTTTCATAAAGAAAAAAAAAGGCCAATGTAGTTACAAGTGTCTTGTCTTAAGGAGGGATAAATACTACTTTGTAAAGGATCACACTGATTCAAACAAAACATTCTCTGAAACCGCCATTATCAATATGCTTGATTTCTTGATTGACAACATATTTGTTTCGTTTGGAGGTCGTGTTTTTCAACAGACTGTCGGCATTCAAATCCCACTAAAAATAATTCAAAATTTGGTGACTATATTGAACGCATCTATCCAGTCGAACTAGAGATAAAGGATACGATTAAGTCCGCCTTATATCTTGACTTACATCTAGCAATTGACAATGAGAGTCGGTTGAAAACTAAACTTTACGCGACAAACGAAATGATTTCAGGTTTCCAATTGTGAACTTGCCATTTCTATGTAGCAACACTCCAGCAGCGCCTGCATACGGAGTCCATATCTCCTAATTGGTACGATATTCCCGCGATTGTATTTACTATATATATATATAATGATTTCCTTGATAGAGGGTTGCTGCTCACAAGGAAGCTATTTAACCAAGAGGTCGAAATGATGAAGTTAAAATCATCCCTTCGTAAATGACGTCATCACGAGTTGGTTGGTTGACCGTTATGGAATAACCGTTTCACAGACGATATCGGATATGTTTCTTATGTCGTAACTACAATACCCTTCCCTTTTCACGAATGTGACCCACCGCATTAGACTATTTACCGGGTTTGTTATAACATGAGCAACACGACGGGTGGTACATGTTGAGCCAGATCTGCTTACCCTTCCGGAGCACCTGAGATCACTCCACAGTATTTAGTTTTCTGTGTTGTTTCTTGTGTACTATCATTTGTCTGTAAATGTCTTTATCATCTTTAACCATGGCGTTGTCAGTTTATTTTCGATTTTTCAGTTTGACTGTTCCTCTGATATCTTTCACCCCTCTTTTCTGTTATTCTCTTAAAAGGATCAGAATATAGAATACAATTCGGACAGGAAAAACACTGAGTTTTAAATGAAAGGAATAATAAATACAAGAAAACACAAATACAACCATTTTCGGCTATCCATTGACACCATTTGCGAGTATGGTCTTGAGGAAACGATGATAGTCCGTCGGAAGAGAACGATAAATAGATGACCCGTGTTAAGAGAGAGACATATCTTGCACGTGAAAGACACCCTTGTAGATTTCGAAAAAGAGCAGACTAATGCCGCTACATACAGCACTCGCACCTGCAAATAGGAAAGGGAAAAAAAAAGCTGCAAAACCAAATCCAACACACTATAAATACATATTTTTAAACTAAATACAACCATTGTACATATCCTTGTCCCATTTCAGGAACCTGTAATTCAGTGGTTGTCGTTCGTTCATGCATATCATATGTTTTGTTCGTTTTTGTTCATTTTTGTTTTTTGTCTTATACTATGTCGTTAACTTAGTTTTCTTAAAAATTTTTATTTCGGGTCCTTTTGTAGCTGACCGTGTGGTATAGGTTTCTCTTATTGCTAAAGGCCATGCAGATGTCGTCTGTAATTGTTTAGACCCTCTTTATTTAACTTTTGTTATCTCTATGGCAATCATACCACATCTCCTTATTTTCATATAAAATAATAAACAATTATTTACCTATCAAAGAATGCTTTAATAGTTTATATGTTATTAAACTGTATATAAAAAAAGAAGATGTGGATTGCCACTGAGACAACTCTCCACAAGAGACAAAAATGACACAGAAATTAACAATTATAGGTCACTGTACGGCCTTCAACAATGAGCAACACCCATACCGCATAGTCAGCTATATAAGGCCTCGAAATGACAATGTTAAACAATTCTAACGAGAAATATTAATGTTTCTTTGTTCATTATTGAAGGTCATTCTAGTGTCGTGCTCAATGTAAATATTTTTGGTGGTCTGGTGCATAATTGTCTCATTGGCAATCAGACCACATGTATTTGACTTTAAAATCATCCTCTCCTTTCATGGAAACTTTCTACTTAAAAAATAAATACTGATGAACAAAAACCAAAGTTTTAGTGACCCTTTTTACTTTTCAAACAGAAATATGTATACTTAATACAGATAATAAAAAGATCCCGTATAAGAAACCTAGCTTTAATTTCATGTAACTTCAATAATGCAGATGGGCAACTGATTATAATATAGACCACAATAAACGTAGCAAATTGAAACATAATCGATATAGCTGAAGTAAACAGTAATAAATCTCTACTTCATATTGTTTTTCTCTTAAATACATTATTTTGATATTAAGAACTAACTGTTAAAAGTATTGTTCCTAGTTTGAATCCTCGTTTGTTCTATCGGTACTCATAATTAATTGACACTTTATCCAACATGTTGAAATAAGACGGATTTACAGATGATCGAAAATATTTTTCCTTTGTGTCTATAAGTAATTGTAATCAGTTTTGTCCTTTAACTCGTTTACCAAGGTTTAAACATTAGTAAACTACTATCACCTTATTCTGGTCAATACATCTTGTGTATTGACATTGAAGAAAACAACATTTCTCAAAATAGAATGACAAAAAACTTACCATAAAGTCAAACGCACACAATCCCAACAAGCAAGAGTTTCATTTTCAATATCGATGTGATGAGATTATTATTTGACCGTTTGTATGTTTTATTTATACCAGTTAGTCATTTTTTGTTTAAAATTTATATATGAACAGGATAGTAAAAACTTTTCAGCCGCAGTACATTAATATCATTTGTTATTACATGAAAATAATATCAAATTATTTGCACCTATTCTTTTCGCAGCCAAAATAAACATCCGTTTACTATGAAAACTAAATTGAACATTCCCTAAATTTGGATGTAGTTGAATTAAAATGTCCGTCACTTAATATACCACTTATTCGTTAACATAAAAGACTGATTCTTAGTAAATGCAAATGGAATTGTAATTAACCTTAAAAGAATCTATATTAATAACTGAAATGTATAAAAACAGCAAAAAATATTTCTTATATTTTTTTAAGGTTGATTACAATTTAATTTGCATTTAATAAGAAATAAAACGACATCGTCTTAGCACAAAAAAATGATTTACTAGTTGACAAGTTATTTTTAAACACAAACATTTAAAATAAAATTGTATGGTTTTATGATTTGCTGTATATTCATTACTAGTATTTGTATTATTATTATTATTATCATTATTATTATTATTTCTTTTCTATTATTATTATTATTATTATTATTATTATTATTATTATTATTATTATTATTATTATTATTATTATTATTATTATTATTATTATTATTAGTAGTAGTAGTAGTAGTAGTAGTAGTAGTAGTAGTAGTAGTAGTAGTAGTATTATTAGTAGTATTAATATGAGGCAGGCATTACCTGTAAATGGGGACGAAGTCTGTATGAATCATTTTTTTGTAACTTAAATATTTGTTAAAAAAAGGAACGGAAATACCGTAACGTTTCCGATTTTGGTTCTGTTGTTAGGAAGTTTAGTTGTGACGTTATTTAATTTATGACGTCATATGCAATGTAAACAAAGAAACACTATCATCAGGTAACGTTTTGTCATATCAAGGAATTATTAAAAATGAAATTGATATTGCGTTCCTTCCTATTTATAATAGACTGGTAAATATATTTAACTTAAAGATTCATACAAACAAAACCGGAAAAGGTAGTACATTGTAGATTTCTGCGCAGGTCCGGGATTTCAAAACATGACATAAAAAAAATTGAATGATTGTGAGTTCATTAGTACAATAAAAAATTCGGGAAATTTTCCCGATTTTTTTTTTTAATTGAATTTTCTACTGTTATTGGGGACTTCGTCCCAATATTAATATTATTATTATTATTAATATGAGGCAGGCATAACCTGTGAATGGGGAAAAAGTCTGTATGTTTTATTTTTTTTAATTCAATCATTTTGATAAAAGAAACCGAAATACCGTACGTAACGTTCCCGATTCTGGTTCTGTTGTTAGGGAATTATCTGTGACGTTCTTTAAGTTATGACGTCATATTCTATGTGAACAAAAGAAACGTTTTCATCAGGTAACGTTTTTTTTCATATCAAACAATTATTAAAATTAATTTTGTATTGAGATCCAATCTTATATTTTACTAGACTGATAAATATACATTTTGTTTATACACATAAGGATGTTTTAATAAGAATTTACTTGTTGATATTCTTATTTTTTAATATACTTTTTCGTAAGGCAAACTGTCTTCCACCAATCAAAATTAGGCGACAATATTAGTCTTTTGTGAGATACAGACTTTTAAAATTATATTTTAATGAAATCTTTAAAAATTTGTAACACTGGATTTTCCGGTGGCTCATTCTTGACAGCAGGAGTTAAACTATGAACAGGTCAACAATGATGGAAAGCAGATTGTGTGGTCTGGTATACATAGAAGTGACAATGTTTGCAATATTGAATGTATAAAAGTGTTAAAGAGGTGGGATTAGTCCAGTCATAGAAAAATCGCTTAAGTATTTGACAAAGCTTAACGAAATAAAACTTTCAGTATAAACAAACAGTGTTATGTTGTAATAATTCAAATTTGATACATTACGTGTGCATTTTCAGTCCAAGGTTTGAAAATTGTGTCTTCGAAACGAAGTTGAAATAGCTAGATTGGGACAGCAAAAAAAGCAGGATAAACCACTCAAATTTCTCAAATTCAGAAAGATCTCTCATTTTAAGTTCGCAAATTGTTTCCCTAAAACTAATTGAAACAGCTTGTGAAGAGTCATAAAGCAGGATAAAGCGTAAAAAAATATATCAGGCACACATAATCTAACCCTGAATTATTTATTGAAATGACAAAAAATCTAACAACTGGTGGATTCTGGGAAGGTACATAACATACAGGGAAATGTCTCAAGAAAATATAATATATTGCATAAACTTGGCAAAAAAAGGTTGCTTCGCTCCGCTCGGCGGGCTACCTCCCCTTACAGGGTAGGCCATTTACTGCCCTGTCTGCAAGGAAATGTATTTACTACAAAATGTATCTGATTAAAACTGACGTTCAGATCAATATAATCGTTAAAGATTAAAACAAGTAAACTATTGGTTGTCTTAATATCAATCTTACCACATGCCGTTTTTAAATCGTACAGTCGTAGTGAAAAAACAATCTACTGGGTTGTCTTATTATCAATCTTACCACATGCCGTTTTTAAATTGTACAGTCGTAGTGAAAAAACAATCTACTGGGTTGTCTTATTATCAATCTTACCACATGCCGTTTTTAAATCGTACAGTCGTAGTGAAAAAACAATCTACTGGGTTGTCTTATAATCAATCTTACCACATGCCGTTTTTAAATCGTACAGTCGTAGTGAAAAAAACAATCTACTGGGTTGTCTTATTATCAATCTTACCACATGCCGTTTTTAAATCGTACAGTCGTAGTGAAAAAAACAATCTACTGGGTTGTCTTATTATCAATCTTACCACATGCCGTTTTTAAATTGTACAGTCGTAGTGAAAAAACAATCTACTGGGTTGTCTTATTATCAATCTTACCACATGCCGTTTTTAAATCGTACAGTCGTAGTGAAAAAACAATCTACTGGGTTGTCTTATAATCAATCTTACCACATGCCGTTTTTAAATCGTACAGTCGTAGTGAAAAAAACAATCTACTGGGTTTTCTTATTATCAATCTTACCACATGCCGTTTTTAAATCGTACAGTCGTAGTGAAAAAAACAATCTACTGGGTTGTCTTATTATCAATCTTACCACATGCCGTTTTTAAATCGTACAGTCGTAGTGAAAAAACAAATTTCTGGGTTGTCTTATTATCAATCTTACCACATGCTGTTTTTAAATCGTACAGTCGTAGTGAAAAAACAATCTACTGGGTTGTTTTATTATCAATCTTACCACATGCTGTTTTTAAATCGTACAGTCGTAGTGAAAAACAATCTACTGGGTTGTCTTATTATCAATCTTACCACATGCTGTTTTTAAATCGTACAGTCGAAGTAAAAAAAACAATCTACTGAAAAATTACAAAACCAATGAGTCTAAATTCCTCATCATTTAGTACATGTAAATGTTCAAAAGATAAATTAAATAAGGATTAAAAAAACAATGACTAATGATGTGTTAAAAATAAACATGTCCTAGAAATGGACACTACTGCGATGTAGAAAATGAAATTGTGGCTTTTGTTTCCTTACACCGGCATTTACGGATATATCTGTGGATGATGGTATATTTGTTTACTGACAAACAGTGTCATGAAGAGAAAACATTCTTGACATGATTTTAAAGAAAGACAGATGTGTTTTAGTTGCGTTCTCTGGTATAAAATTCTATAAACAAACTCATTTCGACGAATCGCACATTATCCAGTTATTTACACTTTACATTATGTTTTTATATGAACACATGTTGGAAGTACATCGGTATATATAAGAACGCAAGATGACATGTATTTGATTAAATATTAAATATTTTTAACTTTATTTTGAGTTATATGTAGCCTCCATTGATACTTGTTTGCAGCCACAAGTCATAATCTCCTTTTGGTTTTCTCCTTAGCGATTGAACAAGTATGCTCCATGACAGAAATAGCCGACCAGCAAGATTTTCAATTTCTGAACTACCATACATCAAATATATATCGCAAACTCTATCAGAAGAATAGATATAACCGATCAGCAGGGTTTTTCATCTATATGCCACCATATACATGATGTATTGTAAGCTCTATCAGAAGAACAGAAATAGCCGATCAGCAGGGTTTTTCATCTATATGCCACCATATACATGATGTATTGTAAGCTCTATCAGAAGAATAGATATAACCGATCAGCAGGATTTTTCATCTATATGCCACCATATACATGATGTATTGTAAGCTCTATCAGAAGAATAGATATAACCGATCAGCAGGGTTTTTCACCTATATGCCACCATATACATGATGTATTGTAAGCTCTATCAGAAGAATAGATATAACCGATCAACAGGGTTTTCAATCTACATACCACCATATACATAATGTATTGTAAGCTCTATCAGAAGAACAGAAATAGCCGAGCAGCAAGGTTTTCAATCTATGAACCAACTGATATTAAATATATTGCAAACTCTATCAGAAGAACTGATAAAGCCGATTAGGAGGTTTTGAATCTACATGTCATCATATACAAATGTATATAATGTAGTGTAAGCTCTATCAGAAGAACAGAAATAGCCGATCAGCAGATTTTTCATCTGCATGTCACCACATACATAATATAGTGTAAGCTCTATCAGAAGAGCCGATACAACCAATCAGTAGGGTTTACCATCTTCATGACACAATATATCAATTTTTTCAAAAGAACTCTAAATATCCAATCTCGATGTACTTCACCCGCATGCCTCCATATTTACCATATAAAGTTTTCTTCTTCAAAATAACAGAAAAAATTACCGATCTACAAGGTTCTTCGCCTACATGTCACCATTTACACTATTCAATGTAAGTTCCATCAAATGGACCAAAATAACCAATCTGCAAGTTTTTGTTATCTACACATCAACATATATAAGTAAGCTCCATCAAAAGGACAGGAAATAAATCTGCAAACAATTTAATGTAAGTTCTAACAGAAAGACAGAAATACCCGATGTGCAAGGTTTTTTGTCTACATGTCACCATTATACAAATTATTGTATACTCCATTAAAAGAAATAACCGATCTGCAAGGTACTTCACCTGCATGTAACCATACAGACAATTTAATGTAAGTTCTAACAAAAAGACAGAAATACCCGATGTGCAAGGTTTTTTGTCTACATGTCACCATTATACAAATTATTGTATACTCCATTAAAAGAAATAACCGATCTGCAAGGTACTTCACCTGCATGTAACCATACAGACAATTTAATGTAAGTTCTAACAAAAAGACAGAAATACCCGATGTGCAAGGTTTTTTGTCTACATGTCACCATTATACAAATTATTGTATACTCCATTAAAAGAAATAACCGATCTGCAAGGTACTTCACCTGCATGTAACCATACAAACAATTTAATGTAAGTTCTAACAAAAAGACAGAAATACCCGATGTGCAAGGTTTTTTGTCTACATGTCACCATTATACAAATTATTGTATACTCCATTAAAAGAAATAACCGATCTGCAAGGTACTTCACCTGCATGTAACCATACAGACAATCTAATGTAAGTTCTAACAAAAAGACAGAAATACCCGATGTGCAAGGTTTTTTGTCTACATGTCACCATTATACAAATTATTGTATACTCCATTAAAAGAAATAACCGATCTGCAAGGTACTTCACCTGCATGTAACCATACAGACAATTTAATGTAAGTTCTAACAAAAAGACAGAAATACCCGATGTGCAAGGTTTTTTGTCTACATGTCACCATTATAAAAATTATTGTATACTCCATTAAAAGAAATAACCGATCTGCAAAGTACTTCACCTGCATGTAACCATACAGACAATTTAATGTAAGTTCTAACAAAAAGACAGAAATACCCGATGTGCAAGATTTTTTGTCTACATGTCACCATTATACAAATTATTGTATACTCCATTAAAAGAAATAACCGATCTGCAAGGTACTTCACCTGCATGTAACCATACAGACAATTTAATGTAAGTTCTAACAAAAAGACAGAAATACCCGATGTGCAAGGTTTTTTGTCTACATGTCACCATTATACAAATTATTGTATACTCCATTAAAAGAAATAACCGATCTGCAAGGTACTTCACCTGCATGTAACCATACAGACAATTTAATGTAAGTTCTAACAAAAAGACAGAAATACCCGATGTGCAAGGTTTTTTGTCTACATGTCACCATTATACAAATTATTGTATACTCCATTAAAAGAAATAACCGATCTGCAAGGCACTTCACCTGCATGTAACCATACAGACAATTTAATGTAAGTTCTAACAAAAAGACAGAAATACCCGATGTGCAAGGTTTTTTGTCTACATGTCACCATTATACAAATTATTGTATACTCCATTAAAAGAAATAACCGATCTGCAAGGTACTTCACCTGCATGTAACCATACAGACAATTTAATGTAAGTTCTAACAAAAAGACAGAAATACCCGATGTGCAAGGTTTTTTGTCTACATGTCACCATTATACAAATTATTGTATACTCCATTAAAAGAAATAACCGATCTGCAAGGTACTTCACCTGCATGTAACCATACAGACAATTTAATGTAAGTTCTAACAAAAAGACAGAAATACCCGATGTGCAAGGTTTTTTGTCTACATGTCACCATTATACAAATTATTGTATACTCCATTAAAAGAAATAACCGATCTGCAAGGTACTTCACCTGCATGTAACCATACAGACAATTTAATGTAAGTTCTAACAAAAAGACAGAAATACCCGATGTGCAAGGTTTTTTGTCTACATGTCACCATTATACAAATTATTGTATACTCCATTAAAAGAAATAACCGATCTGCAAGGTACTTCACCTGCATGTAACCATACAAACAATTTAATGTAAGTTCTAACAAAAAGACAGAAATACCCGATGTGCAAGGTTTTTTGTCTACATGTCACCATGTTACAAATTATTGTATACTCCATTAAAAGAAATAACCGATCTGCAAGGTACTTCACCTGCATGTAACCATACAGACAATTTAATGTAAGTTCTAACAAAAAGACAGAAATACCCGATGTGCAAGGTTTTTTGTCTACATGTCACCATTATACAAATTATTGTATACTCCATTAAAAGAAATAACCGATCTGCAAGGTACTTCACCTGCATGTAACCATACAGACAATTTAATGTAAGTTCTAACAAAAAGACAGAAATACCCGATGTGCAAGATTTTTTGTCTACATGTCACCATTATACAAATTATTGTATACTCCATTAAAAGAAATAACCGATCTGCAAGGTACTTCACCTGCATGTAACCATACAGACAATTTAATGTAAGTTCTAACAAAAAGACAGAAATACCCGATGTGCAAGGTTTTTTGTCTACATGTCACCATTATACAAATTATTGTATACTCCATTAAAAGAAATAACCGATCTGCAAGGTACTTCACCTGCATGTAACCATACAGACAATTTAATGTAAGTTCTAACAAAAAGACAGAAATACCCGATGTGCAAGGTTTTTTGTCTACATGTCACCATTATACAAATTATTGTATACTCCATTAAAAGAAATAACCGATCTGCAAGGTACTTCACCTGAATGTAACCATACAGACAATTTAATGTAAGTTCTAACAAAAAGACAGAAATACCCGATGTGCAAGGTTTTTTGTCTACATGTCACCATTATACAAATTATTGTATACTCCATTAAAAGAAATAACCGATCTGCAAGGTACTTCACCTGCATGTAACCATACAGACAATTTAATGTAAGTTCTAACAAAAAGACAGAAATACCCGATGTGCAAGGTTTTTTGTCTACATGTCACCATTATACAAATTATTGTATACTCCATTAAAAGAAATAACCGATCTGCAAGGTACTTCACCTGCATGTAACCATACAGACAATTTAATGTAAGTTCTAACAAAAAGACAGAAATACCCGATGTGCAAGGTTTTTGGTCTACATGTCACCATTATACAAATTATTGTATACTCCATTAAAAGAAATAACCGATCTGCAAGGTACTTCACCTGCATGTAACCATACAGACAATTTAATGTAAGTTCTAACAAAAAGACAGAAATACCCGATGTGCAAGGTTTTTTGTCTACATGTCACCATTATACAAATTATTGTATACTCCATTAAAAGAAATAACCGATCTGCAAGGTACTTCACCTGCATGTAACCATACAAACAATTTAATGTAAGTTCTAACAAAAAGACAGAAATACCCGATGTGCAAGGTTTTTTGTCTACATGTCACCATGTTACAAATTATTGTATACTCCATTAAAAGAAATAACCGATCTGCAAAGTACTTCACCTGCATGTAACCATACAGACAATTTAATGTAAGTTCTAACAAAAAGACAGAAATACCCGATGTGCAAAGTTTTTTGTCTACATGTCACCATTATACAAATTATTGTATACTCCATTAAAAGAAATAACCGATCTGCAAGGTACTTCACCTGCATGTAACCATACAGACAATTTAATGTAAGTTCTAACAAAAAGACAGAAATACCCGATGTGCAAGGTTTTTTGTCTACATGTCACCATGTTACAAATTATTGTATACTCCATTAAAAGAAATAACCGATCTGCAAGGTACTTCACCTGCATGTAACCATACAGACAATTTAATGTAAGTTCTAACAAAAAGACAGAAATACCCGATGTGCAAGGTTTTTTGTCTACATGTCACCATTATACAAATTATTGTATACTCCATTAAAAGAAATAACCGATCTGCAAGGTACTTCACCTGCATGTAACCATACAGACAATTTAATGTAAGTTCTAACAAAAAGACAGAAATACCCGATGTGCAAGATTTTTTGTCTACATGTCACCATTATACAAATTATTGTATACTCCATTAAAAGAAATAACCGATCTGCAAGGT
The DNA here is from genome assembly GCF_036588685.1 of Mytilus trossulus. Lineage (NCBI taxonomy): Eukaryota > Metazoa > Mollusca > Bivalvia > Mytilida > Mytilidae > Mytilus > Mytilus trossulus. Next base: position 80,387,082 of record NC_086380.1, on the reverse strand, counting down.
ACTTCACCTGCATGTAACCATACAGACAATTTAATGTAAGTTCTAACAAAAAGACAGAAATACCCGATGTGCAAGTTTTTTTGTCTACATGTCACCATTATACAAATTATTGTATACTCCATTAAAAGAAATAACCGATCTGCAAGGTACTTCACCTGCATGTAACCATACAGACAATTTAATGTAAGTTCTAACAAAAAGACAGAAATACCCGATGTGCAAGGTTTTTTGTCTACATGTCACCATTATACAAATTATTGTATACTCCATTAAAAGAAATAACCGATCTGCAAGGTACTTCACCTGCATGTAACCATACAGACAATTTAATGTAAGTTCTAACAAAAAGACAGAAATACCCGATGTGCAAGGTTTTTTGTCTACATGTCACCATTATACAAATTATTGTATACTCCATTAAAAGAAATAACCGATCTGCAAGGTACTTCACCTGCATGTAACCATACAGACAATTTAATGTAAGTTCTAACAAAAAGACAGAAATACCCGATGTGCAAGGTTTTTTGTCTACATGTCACCATTATACAAATTATTGTATACTCCATTAAAAGAAATAACCGATCTGCAAGGTACTTCACCTGCATGTAACCATACAGACAATTTAATGTAAGTTCTAACAAAAAGACAGAAATACCCGATGTGCAAGGTTTTTTGTCTACATGTCACCATTATACAAATTATTGTATACTCCATTAAAAGAAATAACCGATCTGCAAGGTACTTCACCTGCATGTAACCATACAGACAATTTAATGTAAGTTCTAACAAAAAGACAGAAATACCCGATGTGCAAGGTTTTTTGTCTACATGTCACCATTATACAAATTATTGTATACTCCATTAAAAGAAATAACCGATCTGCAAGGTACTTCACCTGCATGTAACCATACAGACAATTTAATGTAAGTTCTAACAAAAAGACAGAAATACCCGATGTGCAAGGTTTTTTGTCTACATGTCACCATTATACAAATTATTGTATACTCCATTAAAAGAAATAACCGATCTGCAAGGTACTTCACCTGCATGTAACCATACAGACAATTTAATGTAAGTTCTAACAAAAAGACAGAAATACCCGATGTGCAAGGTTTTTTGTCTACATGTCACCATTATACAAATTATTGTATACTCCATTAAAAGAAATAACCGATCTGCAAGGTACTTCACCTGCATGTAACCATACAGACAATTTAATGTAAGTTCTAACAAAAAGACAGAAATACCCGATGTGCAAGGTTTTTTGTCTACATGTCACCATTATACAAATTATTGTATACTCCATTAAAAGAAATAACCGATCTGCAAGGTACTTCACCTGCATGTAACCATACAGACAATTTAATGTAAGTTCTAACAAAAAGACAGAAATACCCGATGTGCAAGGTTTTTTGTCTACATGTCACCATTATACAAATTATTGTATACTCCATTAAAAGAAATAACCGATCTGCAAGGTACTTCACCTGCATGTAACCATACAGACAATTTAATGTAAGTTCTAACAAAAAGACAGAAATACCCGATGTGCAAGGTTTTTTGTCTACATGTCACCATTATACAAATTATTGTATACTCCATTAAAAGAAATAACCGATCTGCAAGGTACTTCACCTGCATGTAACCATACAGACAATTTAATGTAAGTTCTAACAAAAAGACAGAAATACCCGATGTGCAAGGTTTTTTTGTCTACATGTCACCATTATACAAATTATTGTATACTCCATTAAAAGAAATAACCGATCTGCAAGGTACTTCACCTGCATGTAACCATACAGACAATTTAATGTAAGTTCTAACAAAAAGACAGAAATACCCGATGTGCAAGGTTTTTTGTCTACATGTCACCATTATACAAATTATTGTATACTCCATTAAAAGAAATAACCGATCTGCAAGGTACTTCACCTGCATGTAACCATACAGACAATTTAATGTAAGTTCTAACAAAAAGACAGAAATACCCGATGTGCAAGGTTTTTTTGTCTACATGTCACCATTATACAAATTATTGTATACTCCATTAAAAGAAATAACCGATCTGCAAGGTACTTCACCTGCATGTAACCATACAGACAATTTAATGTAAGTTCTAACAAAAAGACAGAAATACCCGATGTGCAAGGTTTTTTGTCTACATGTCACCATTATACAAATTATTGTATACTCCATTAAAAGAAATAACCGATCTGCAAGGTACTTCACCTGCATGTAACCATACAGACAATTTAATGTAAGTTCTAACAAAAAGACAGAAATACCCGATGTGCAAGGTTTTTTTGTCTACATGTCACCATTATACAAATTATTGTATACTCCATTAAAGAAATAACCGATCTGCAAGGTACTTCACCTGCATGTAACCATACAGACAATTTAATGTAAGTTCTAACAAAAAGACAGAAATACCCGATGTGCAAGGTTTTTGTCTACATGTCACCATTATACAAATTATTGTATACTCCATTAAAAGAAATAACCGATCTGCAAGGTACTTCACCTGCATGTAACCATACAGACAATTTAATGTAAGTTCTAACAAAAAGACAGAAATACCCGATGTGCAAGGTTTTTTGTCTACATGTCACCATTATACAAATTATTGTATACTCCATTAAAAGAAATAACCGATCTGCAAGTACTTCACCTGCATGTAACCATACAGACAATTTAATGTAAGTTCTAACAAAAAGACAGAAATACCCGATGTGCAAGGTTTTTTGTCTACATGTCACCATTATACAAATTATTGTATACTCCATTAAAAGAAATAACCGATCTGCAAGGTACTTCACCTGCATGTAACCATACAGACAATTTAATGTAAGTTCTAACAAAAAGACAGAAATACCCGATGTGCAAGGTTTTTTGTCTACATGTCACCATTATACAAATTATTGTATACTCCATTAAAAGAAAAACCGATCTGCAAGGTACTTCACCTGCATGTAACCATACAGACAATTTAATGTAAGTTCTAACAAAAGACAGAAATACCCGATGTGCAAGGTTTTTTGTCTACATGTCACCATTATACAAATTATTGTATACTCCATTAAAAGAAATAACCGATCTGCAAGGTACTTCACCTGCATGTAACCATACAGACAATTTAATGTAAGTTCTAACAAAAAGACAGAAATACCCGATGTGCAAGGTTTTTTGTCTACATGTCACCATTATACAAATTATTGTATACTCCATTAAAAGAAATAACCGATCTGCAAGGTACTTCACCTGCATGTAACCATACAGACAATTTAATGTAAGTTCTAACAAAAAGACAGAAATACCCGATGTGCAAGGTTTTTTTGTCTACATGTCACCATTATACAAATTATTGTATACTCCATTAAAAGAAATAACCGATCTGCAAGGTACTTCACCTGCATGTAACCATACAGACAATTTAATGTAAGTTCTAACAAAAAGACAGAAATACCCGATGTGCAAGGTTTTTTGTCTACATGTCACCATTATACAAATTATTGTATACTCCATTAAAAGAAATAACCGATCTGCAAGGTACTTCACCTGCATGTAACCATACAGACAATTAATGTAAGTTCTAACAAAAAGACAGAAATACCGATGTGCAAGGTTTTTTGTCTACATGTCACCATTATACAAATTATTGTATACTCCATTAAAAGAAATAACCGATCTGCAAGGTACTTCACCTGCATGTAACCATACAGACAATTTAATGTAAGTTCTAACAAAAAGACAGAAATACCCGATGTGCAAGGTTTTTTGTCTACATGTCACCATTAGTACAAATTATTGTATACTCCATTAAAAGAAATAACCGATCTGCAAGGTACTTCACCTGCATGTAACCATACAGACAATTTAATGTAAGTTCTAACAAAAAGACAGAAATACCCGATGTGCAAGGTTTTTTGTCTACATGTCACCATTATACAAATTATTGTATACTCCATTAAAAGAAATAACCGATCTGCAAGGTACTTCACCTGCATGTAACCATACAGACAATTTAATGTAAGTTCTAACAAAAAGACAGAAATACCCGATGTGCAAGGTTTTTTGTCTACATGTCACCATTATTGTATCATTAATTATTGTATACTCCATTAAAAGAAATAACCGATCTGCAAGGTACTTCACCTGCATGTAACCATACAAACAATGTTAATTGTAAGTTCTAACAAAAAGACAGAAACTACCGATGTGCAAGGTTTTTGTCTACATG